>NC_045440.1:141687882-141987882 GCF_002776525.5 Piliocolobus tephrosceles
CTGAGGTGGACAGATCCTGAGGCCAAGAGATCGAGACCATCCTGGCTGACATGGTGAAACCCTGTCTCTACTAAAAATACAAAAAAATTAGCCAGGGGTGGTGGCAGGCATCTATTGTCACAGCTAATCTGGAGACTGAGGCAGGAGAATTGCTTGAACCTGGGATGCAGAGGTCGTATGAGCCGAGATCGTGCCACTACACTCCAGCCTGATGACAGAGTGACTCTGTCTCAAAAAAATAAAGAAGAAAAGAAAAGTAAAAGTTGAATGGTGAATATGGCGGGCAGGGTCAGTCATTACAAAACCTCCTAGCTAGACAGTGAGGCTTTTGGTTGAACTGTAAGTGACTTCTGCATAGATTATTGAACCAGTGCCTCTCATAATAAGACCCAACTTTCTGCATCAGCATGTGGCACAACTGTCCTTGAAAATGCCCCCCACCTCACCTCCGCCCACCTCCTGTCCTAGCCCAATGCACTCCCGTTCCCAGCCACACTAACCTGCTGGCAGTGGGCTGTACACACACCAGGCCCTCTCCAACCCCAGGCCCTTGTTCAGGCTGCTGGTCTCCCTGCCCACCTTCCCCCGTCACCTTCCAGTTTCCTTTCCTCTTCTCTTCACCACTTTGGCCTTGTCTGTCCTCTACCAGGTAACCATTTCAGAAACCAATTTTGTGTCTCCTTGTTTTTTTTTTCTAAATAATTTCAACTTTTATTTTAAATTCAGAGAGTCCATACACAGTCCATATTGCTTCTGACGATTCTTCTGAACCTTCTCCAACGCTCCGCGTGTAAGCCTAAGATCCTTCTCGACGCCGACTTGACCCGCACAGGCCCCTCTCATAGCACCTCCACCCACAAGTTGCTGGCTTCACTTCCTATGTCCCTGTTTGCCATTTGCCTGCATTTTGAGCTTTAGCCTGCTGAGTATTCCCAGCCCCTAGCACAACAGCTGACAGAGAGTGGGGGTCAGTGACTCTTTACAAAATGAATAGGTGGCTCGGTGTCCGTGGGAGGTGTCCCAGGCCTCCGGAACTCAGACTGCCTCTCCCAGGCTCCTTGTGCCCTATCTCACAGCACCACCACCACGCCACCACCACAGTGGCACCGGCAAACACAGCATGAATCCTGAGCTCTGCCACCAGAGTGGAAAAGAGAAAAAAGAAAAGCTATTCATTAAATGTGTCTTTGGGAGGATTATGTTTCTTCAAGTTGATTATAGAAATGACTTTAGATAAGGTTAAAGAAGCTTCTAATTAAGCCACAAGAGGACTTTTCTTCTCCACCGATGCCCGAGCCTGTGCAGTCACAGACGGCGGGCTTGGAAGGGTTTGTTCCAGAGACCGAGGATGCCCTTTACACTAACAAGGAGGCAGCTGCAGCCCAGAGCTGTCCTAGCTGAAACTCCCTGAAAAAAGGCCCTGCCATCCACGTCTGCCACACGTTCACCCTCGTCACCTGGGCGCTAACCAGGCACCTTTGTTCACTTCCTCACTCCCTTGCTCTGCCAACTGAGTGCCAGTTCTGTCCCAGGGGTATGCCAAGCTCTGGGGAGCCAAACATAAATGCATCCAGTCCAGAGACAAGCGTATAATCACGTTATAGTTATTTAATTAGATAATTATAATATATCTGTAAAGTACTGTGCAAGAGATATATACTGAGTACTGTAGAAGGGTCATGGAAGGCTTCCTGGAGGAGGTGATACTTACATTACATCTTCAAGGTGAAGAGACAATAAGTCAAGAGAAGCCTGCTTCACATTCCATGAACAAACTGCTCTCTCGCTGGTCCTCAATTATGGTTGCCCATCAGAATCACTAGGAGGCTATAAGTCCACAAATATCTGGGTCCGTCTCAGATTCTCTGAGGGTGTGGCCCAAACATTAAACCTTTGTAAATTTTTCACAGGTGATTGTAATGGGCAGCCAGGGTTGCAAACCCCTTCTTCGTCACAACCCCTGCCTTCGTGCATGTCCTCATCTTTATCCAGAATCCCTCCCCAACGCCTTGTGTGCATAGACGCTCAGGCATACACACACACCTGCGGTGTCCACTCCTGTTTCAGATCTCAGTTCAGTGCCATCCATCCAGGCACCCTCTCCTACATATACAAGACGGGGGGTCTGAGAATAACAATGGCAACACTGACAATTGAAAGTTACCAGGCACTGTGCACCAGAAGCTTTACAGAAATTTTAATCTACTCAATTACTTAATCCTTATAGTAATCCTACCCAGAAATCTAATATTATCAATCTTAATTTATGGACGGAGTAACTAAGGCACTCGAAGGTTGAGCCACATGCCCAAGACTACAGATAGTCAGTGGGAGGCAATGTCTGGACCCAGGAAGTCCAGCGCCAAAGCTCTGTTTAGTTGTCATGCAATGCAGCCTCTCATTAACCCCTCTCCACGCTGTGTAGACCTGCATGCTGGCTCCTGTCCCACTGCCTGTACTACAACAGCATGCCCACATGTCTGCTCAACTCACTTCGATATACATTTGCAGACGACAGGAGGAATCTCCTGCAAATTTTGCATGCATGAAACTCTTTAAACTCACAGGATATACCTGGAGACTTCTGGCCTGGGATTCACTTAATACCCCCTTCATTGAGAATTTATTTTTCTTTCAGATGTTCAAGGATTCTCATAACAATAACATAGCAATAGTTCTGCATGTGCCTCCACTTACATGACTTTGGACCAAGGGTGATGTGGATGAGAGAAAATTCAAGATGTTCCGGGAGACTTTTTATCGATGAAAAATGAAATCCAACATCTTGTTGAGTTCAGTTTGATAATTACTTTGGGATCTATTCTCTACCTGGTACTATTTGGAGACTCGTTTTGCATTTTTGCTTCAGCAAATATTTATCACACTTAGTATGTTTTCGTAACAGGCTTCAAATATAAATAGAACTCAGTCCCTTCTATGCAGGAGTTCATGGCTTCGTGGAGCAGGAACAAAGTAACACAAATCATTAAACTAAACTGAGCCATGGCTGGGATGGAGCACGGCACCATGAAACACAGGAGCTCACCAGGAGCTCTCAGATCCCAGGATCTCAGACAGTTTCCCGAGAAGGCAGCCTTTGGTTTGGGCTTTGCAGGCCGATGGGGATTGTGTCAGGAATAAAAACAAGGTGAGATAGGATAGTCCAGGCAGAGGCCATAGCTGGCAGAAAGACACTGGGGTAAGGACCCTAGTTTTGCCCCCTGAAGGTCTGAAATACGAGGTGTGCAGGAGGGCTGGGGCCCCTCAGGGACAGATGAGAGGAATATCACATGCCCATGGCTTTGACTTCCATCCTAAGCAATCAGGCCTTCATCCTGCAGGTGAACAGGAACTACCAGGAGCTTTTAACCAGGACAGCGAGAGTTGTCCCTATGTTGGTTCCCGTGCTTCCTGCAGCACACGCTGTACGGGAGGCTGTGCAAAGCAAAAGATGGGTCAGACAAGGTCTCCACCATACGGTGCCTTGTGGTTACAGAAGAAGTCCCTGTGAAGGGTGATCCTGACATGTGGTGAGGTCTCACTGGGGCCAGAGGCTTTCCCATTCCATGGGACGGGCCATAGGAAGGCACGCTGGGTACTGCTGCCAAGGCCCCAGAGAGATGCACTGTGTGTACGGCTGCAGAAAAGGCCGGGCAGAGAAGAGTCGAACCCTGTGCCCAGCTTCATGGTATAGCAGAGGGGGACCAGGAGACGGCTATGTGCCTGCTGGATGTCCACCTAAAGGGCAACCCCCAGTGAAGCTTTAGAGTTCAGACACTCACTATTCAAACCATGGTACACGATATCCCAGCTGCACCATCATCTCCAGGGAACTAGTTGGAATTGCAGAATCTCTTGCCCCACCTCAGCTCAAAAGAATCAGAAAGCACATTTTAACAAGATCCCCAGGTAATTCATGTGCACATTAAAGTGTGAGAAGTCCTAAAATCAGAGAGAGAAATTGTTTTTTCTCAAACCAGCTGCCTCCAGCTGAGCTTAGTGTTCCCGGCTGCCCTGGGCAGGCTCTCAATAAGCTCAGAGTCGCCCTCTAGAGTTAATGCTGTGAAGTCACAGCACCAGGAATTCCCTGACCTGTGGGACAGGGAGAGGTAACAGTGACCACAGCGGACAGCCAGTCCCCAAAGCTTTAGTGTCCCCACTAGGAATCAGGCCTAATAAAACCTGCATCACAGCATCAAACTGAGGACCCACTGAGCACACGTGTAACATACTAATCAATGGGACCAGTGCAGACTAGGTGTTCAGTCTCAAGGAACAGCTTTCTTTCTCTCATTGTTGGAAGGTCAATGGTGTGCCAGAGGGCCTCTTACGCTCTTTACCCCCTTGAATTTGAGGTCAGCTCCTTCACAGCAGAACCTTGAGAAGTCACTGGGCCTCACGGGACCTGAGTGTCCTCTAGAATCCCTGACTTCAAAAGGATGTTAAATGAAACAATGCATTTAAAAACCCTCTGACAAGAGGACTGGTCAAAGCAAACAAACATGAAACAAACCCCAAATACACAATCTCCGCCACTCCCGAAAACCAACAAAACAGGCTGCCCACAGTCAGAAGCTGCTCACTGATGCTTTGTAACTGTACTTACCATTAACGGCTCCTGCTAGGAGGGTATAGCTCTGGGAAAGAGTACATGACGATTTGGGATCTCCCAGAAGTTTACTGGGGGGCGACCAGGGAATTCTCTGGTGTTATAGAAAACTCTACATTGCTGTGTTATAGAAAATTAAACCACAACAGCAACACTGCTCTCCAGTTGATACTCAGCATGTGTTAAACTTGTTTGTACCAAAGCACATGTCTGAGTTTCATTAGAACCTGCAGGTCCTCTGCGGGGAGTACACCCCGCTTCCTAATCAGGCTTCACAGCAGGGGTCCTCAGTAACTGCTCCAACTCCCTGCATCCTGCATCCTCTCCAGCCTGCCCTGCATCCTCACCTGAGCTCCACCTAGGTGGGCCCCAAGTGCCCACGCTGCTTCCGGCTGGTGGGCCCTTACTCTGGGCTTTGTATGGCTGTTCCCTCTGCCTTGAGGGTCCTTCCCTGACTGGTGTCTGACACCCTCCCACTCTTTCAGGGCAATGTCCCAGGCTCCATCCCTGCCTCCCCAGGCAAGATAAGGTGCCCGCTCCTCCTTGCTCCCACAGCCCCTCACCTCTCGCTCCCTGGTTCCAGTACTGACCACATCAGCAGTGTCCACCTTATCTGTGAACACTATCTCTCACTGATCTGCAAGCAAGTCCTGGCTGGTATCTTCCACCTTTGTATACCCAATGAATAATCAAGTGGTCAGCACACAGTAGATGCTAAGTAAACGTTTATAAGAATCGCATGGAGTAAAGATTCATCCACATCACTCCATTAGTGCAGAACTCTGTGTCTTCAAATTGCTTTAAATCACCCAAAAACACTTTCCAGCCTTCCCAACTCCACCACTGGCAGGAATGGGGGAGACCAGGAGGTGGCGATGTTCTACCTCTAAACAGTGCTGCTGACTCAGCTTGCTCTTCAGGGATTTTTGGGAAGCGGTGCTGTTTCTTCCACTCCAACAGCCAGGCCAGATCTTTAGCAAACCAAGGAGTAGGCAGAAACACACACCCATTCACCCTTTCTACCCTCTTCATGCAGCCACATCCCTGCAGTGGTTGGCTAATTTAGTTGCTTTGTATAAAATAAAGCCTGTGGCATCACAGTCACTCAAAACCAAGAGCTGGCAGCCCTGCAGCTTGGGGCACCGCCCTAGAAAAGGAAGGCAACTAGTTGATCTCTCATAAAATATACTTGATCAAGTCGCTGGCAGCCTGCATCCTAAGCCCTGAATCTCCCACCAGAACCACTGTGGGAAACAGACAAGATAACATTGCAATGGAATGCAGGTGGCCTTGCGTTCAGGCCCTGGGCCCATCCCTCAGTGATTCGTGGACTTTAAGGAAGCCACATTTCTCTGTGTCCACTTAAAGCAAAATGATTGTGGATACTTGAGTACCTCCCTCCTTGTACTCCCAGGGCTGCAGCAAAGATAGAGCCTGGTGAACCACAGGTAGGGAGCCAGCATTCCTAGGCCGGGTATGTTGGTATTGTCACTGTTGTAGCGACTGCAATTAACCTTAATCACCATTTCCTGCCTCAAGATTCACTGCTTTTCCTTGTATGGTATTGTGATAGAAGGAAATTAAAATTTCTTATCTCCAAACATATTTCTTTGACATATTTTGAAAAAGCTGCTGCTTGGCCACCAGGCAGAAGTGACCTAACAAAACTGCCTTAAGTGGGGAAAATTCGTATCTGCAGAGAATCTCCATTAATGAAGCCAGGTCCCATCCCTTTTCCATGCCTTTCCCAAGATCCAGGAGGGATGGAGAGTTCCACACCTTTAAAAGTCTGAAAAGGAACACGTACCACCTATTCTCTGTGAGGGAGACTTCATCTACACAACAAGGCCACCTTGGCTGGCCAAGCCTCTTCTCTCCCTCCCATAACCTGCTTTGTCAGAATCTAAGCCTCCATCTTTCTGTAACCTTAAGGTGGTGTGTAAGTTTCTGTAACTCACTGGGAAATTGGGTATTTAGGGGGCCAAGATCCTACAGCCCACATAAATACACATACATATATATCTCTCTCCACAGTTTCTGTCACAGAGCTTCTATTAATAAAACCCTTGACATTTCTGAAGCCATAGGAACATCTTTTGTTATTCATAAATTCCTTTCGAACATATGCTAATTGAGCCTGTACTCAGGAGGTGACTCTTGACAGACCTTTAGATAGCTTTAGGGTAGAGGCTGTTTGCCAGAAAGACCAACCCATGATTGGAGAGTTGGGAGTTTGAGCCCTGCCCTTGACCTCTGGAGAAAGGAGAGGGGCTGGGGACTGAGCTAATCAACAATGGCCAATGATTTAATCAATAGCATCTAATGTCAGGGAACCTCCATGAAAAGCTTTAAGGGACAGGTCTTAGAGAGGTTCTAGGTTAGTGAACACCTTCACCTGCCAGGAGGATGGTGTACAGGAGACTGCCAGGAGGATGGTGTACAGGAGACTGCCAGGAGGATGGTGTACAGGAGAGGACACCTTCACCTGCCAGGAGGATGGTGTACAGGAGACTGCCAGGAGGATGGCGTACAGGAGAGGACACCTTCACCTGCCAGGAGGATGGTGTACAGGAGACTGCCAGGAGGATGGTGTACAGGTGAGGACACCGTCACCTGCCAGGAGGATGGTGTACAGGTGAGGACGCCTTCACCTGCCAGGAGGATGGTGTACAGGTAAGGACACCTTCACCTGCCAGGAGGATGGTGTACAGGAGAGGACGCCTTCACCTGCCAGGAGGATGGTGTACAGGAGAGGACGCCTTCACCTGCTAGGAGGAACTCTACAGGTGAGAGGTCCCTGCACTTGGGTTCCTTGCAAACCTCACCCCATGAAACTCTTCATCTGGCTGTGCATCTGCACTCTTTGCAATATTCTTTATCATAGAACAGGTACAGTAAGAAAAATGCTTCCTGAGTTCTCTGAGTCATTCAACAAGTTATTAACCTAGAGGGGGGCATCATGGGAACCCCTGATGTAAAGCTGATTGGTCAGAAGTACTGCAGGCCCAGGACTCACAACTTGTACGTCAAATGAGGCCTGTCTTGTGGGGCTGCACCCCTAACCTGTGGGATCTGATGCTGAACCCAGGTAGACAGGATTGAGTTTGAATTGGATCACTAGACATCTAGCTTATGTCAGAGAGCTGGCAAGGTTGTTGGTGTGAGGAAAACTTCCATGCATTTGGTGTCAAAGTGTCTGTGGATACAGACAAATCCTAGTAGTTCCTTTCTCTACACAACTTGTCAGACTCCTTCCTCATGGCTCTCTGTGACTTGGAAATGTGTTTCAGCTCCATGGTGCCTGGGGCACACAGGCCCGTTCACTATTAGCCTGGGATCTCTCCACAGAACCTCAGTCACCCCATGCCCTCTGCCTTCCTGCATCCCTGCCCACTGTTCACAAGCACAGCCTTGCACCTCATGCCTTGCTGCTTCCAGGTTCCATCTACTGCCTTAGTGCAAACAGAAAAGAGGCTCCGTATTCTCTCCAGGCTTGGCTCCAACTTAGCCTCCTCTCTCAAGTCCACTGGAGTCAGCCTTGTCCTGGGTAGAAATAGTGACACATCAGCCTGGGATCCCTCTACCACATACTGATAGGGACAGAAGACAGGAAAATTCTGGACAGAAGAGGGAAGGTCCTGGCAAGGGCCCCACCCTCAGGCCTGGAACTGTGACCCAAAGTAAGAACATTCATTTCTATTTTCCTGCTCAAATGTTGCCTTTTCAAAACATCCATGGCCAGCCACACCCCCCATCCTGTGCCCATAAAAACCACAGGCTATGCCAACAGAGGAGAAGAGGAGAAGCAGTTGGATGCCTCCCCAGAGACTACAGTTGCACGCTGGAGAGAAGCAGCTTGACTTCAGAAGGATGGCTTGACAGCGTTGCTCCATAGCGGCATCTGGCTGGGGATTGCCAAACTCTGAGGGAAGATTATCTTCCCGCTCCACACCCTTTCCAGCTCCCTTTCCCACTGAGAGCCACTTTCATCAGCAATACAAGCCTCTGCATTCACCACCCTTCAATTCATTCACCACCCCTTCAATCACTTCAACCTGAGTTTTCCTGGATACCAAACAAGAGCTCGCGTACCACAGATGTGGATGCAAAGGGCTGTCACACTGACTGCCCTCATGGGCAGAAAGCAGTCACCTCATGCGAAAAAGTGAAAAAGTGGCCGGGCGCGGTGGCTCAAGCCTGTAATCCCAGCACTTTGGGAGGCCGAGACGGGCGGATCACGAGGTCAGGAGATCAAGACCATCCTGGCTAACACGGTGAAACCCCGTCTCTACTAAAAAATACAAAAAACTAGCTGGGCGATTTGGCGGGCGCCTGTAGTCCCAGCTACTCGGGAGGCTGAGGCAGGAGAATGGCCTAAACCTAGGAGGCGGAGCTTGCAGTGAGCTGAGATCCGGCCATTGCACTCCAGCCTGGGCGGCAGAGCGAGACTCCGTCTCAAAAAAAAAAAAAAAAGAAAAAGTGAAAAAGTGTTAACTGTTTTAAGTCTGATAAGAAACATTTACCATCTATTCTCTCTGAAGCCTGCTATCCAAAGGCCTTCATCTGCATAATAAGAACTTGGTCTCATCAAACCCTTATCTTAACCCAGACTCCCTTGTATTGATTCCAGGTTTTTAGATAACCTCTTTCAACCAATTGCCAATCAGAAAATCTTTGAATCTACCTATGATCTGGTAGCCTCACCTCCCCCAGCCTTCGGTTGCCCCACCTTTTTGGACCAAACCAATGCAGATCTTACATGTATTGACTGATGTCTTATGTGTCCTTAAAATGCATAAAACCAAGCTAAAGCCTGACCACCCTGGGCACATGTTCTCAGGATCTTCTGGGGCTGTGTCATGAGCCATGGTCACTCATATTTGGCTCAGAATAAATCTTCTCAAATATTTTATGGAGTTTGACTCTTTTCGTCAACACCAGGCCCATGGAATAGGATGAACAATGACAAGGACAGCAGTGACAATGGTGGTGGCATTTTGCCCCAAGCTCTGTTCTGAGCACTGTGTACCCGTGACCCCACTTCATTCTCCTATGGCCTGCCCAGTGCTGGACAGCCAGCTGGCTGATTCAGGACTGTGCCCTGCAGTCTGGGCAGAAGCCTTTATCCACTACTTTTGAGGTGATGCATGACACAGGACAACGGCACACACAGGTCCATTGGATCAGTAAATGAACATACTGAGTCCAAGCTCCTTTTGCAGATAGGCCAATAGCCTCAGGGGTATGACATTAGTGGCTCCAGGGTCAGTCACTTCCTCACGTTTGCTACCATTCATCCACTAATTCTAGCATTTATTCAGAGCTTCTAGGTGCCAGGAGCCCTTCTAAGCAGTATAAGTTCCAGAGTGAAAAGATCACCTCCCTAGGCTATGTGCTGCATGAGCAAGGGGTCACCACTGAGTCCCCATGGCTGAGACCTAAAGAGCACTGGATCTGAGAAGCACTGGAGCTTGGGGAAATGTTTGTGAAATGAAAAACTCTCAGGGGCCAAAAGACGAATGGCAGTCGTTCCCAGGAAAACGTTGATCCTTTTTGCCATGAAGACAAAAGGAACCTGGACATTTAACCATATTCCCTGCCAAAGGCATGAGTATCACCAAACTCTACTTTATGAGCACAAAAAATGACAAAGCAAAGCTCCCATCATTTGATAAATACTTGCACTAGACCTGATGGTTTCCATTTTCTGCATTTACTGCACAGTGCCAGACCTCATGGACACCATCTCTATTCCCTGCACCAATGCTGCCTCCTGGGCTTGCATCACACTGGGGAGGGCTCAGCATCGCAGGGACCAGCTCAGCATCGCAGGGACCAGAACAGGGACTAACCCTGTTCTGCCAGCACTGTGACTCTGGTCAGTGCGTGAGTCAGCCGTGTTTCTTCATCCACTGAAAAGAATGTGATGGCTTATCTTATAGAATTATTTTATCAATTGCATGAGAAAATTCACACAATGTAGCCAGGCAATCAGCCAGTGTGCCAGGCTTATTATTGGCTACGAGAAAAAGACATCAATGAAACCACCATTGCAAAATTGTAACTGAGATGGTGAAAGACACCTGAAACAACCACTTCCTTCTTGATTCTAACCTCTAAGCTGTCCTTGTTCATTCCTGGGCATAGGCCAAACGAACTTTGGGAGGGACTTAGTTTATAGTTTGAAACAAAGATAGCAGTCCTTTCCCAAAACAAACCCCCTTCTTGCCTGGTGAACTAGACTGCCTTTGTAAGACTAACAAACAAGCCAAAATCTTAGAAATTATGGTTTAGGAGTCATGCAGCTAGAGGCTACAAGATTCTGACCCTCCTCAAATTGCTTCTATGGAATAATATCACTATTGTAACACCTAAGATATTTTGCAGACCCTGCACTTGATGGATCAGTTGGCATCACTCAGATTGATAAACTTGCTCATCTGGTCTTGTGGTCCCCACCCAGGAACTGACTCAGTGCAAGAGGACAGTTAGACTCATCCACAACCCAACCAATCAGCACTCCTGACTCACTCGCCCCCTACTCAGCAAATTATTCTTAAAAACTCAGATCCCCAAATGCCTGGGGAGCCTGATTTGAGTAATAATAAAACTCAGGTCTTCTGTATAGCTGGCTCTGTGTGAATTACTCTTTCTCTATTGCTATTCCCCTGTCTTGATAACGGAGCTCTGTCTAGGCAGTGGGTAAAGTGAACCCATTGGGTGGCTGCATCAGTGAAAACAGATTGATTTTTATCCCCGTATTACAGATAAGAACATCAAGGTTCATGAAGATTAAGCAACTTGCCTAAAGTCACACAGTGAGTAGGTAGAGAATTCAAAGCCATGTCTCCCTGGCTGTGATGTGCATAATCTTTGCAATACAGGACTCCCCATCACTACCACCCACTAGCCACCACGCACCATCATGTGACGTATAAGGAGAAAACAGGCAGTGGTCCCTGCCTGCTCTCACAACCGCAGTGCAGCAGCAGCTCCTGTCCGGTGACCTGGTTGGGACTCTGGAGGCAGAAGGCCTGCTGCGTGTGAGCACCAATTCCTCCCACCACTTACCAGGTGACTTTGGACAAGTGCTTTGGTAATGGTGAAATCTCAGGGGCTACAGAAAGATTAAAGGGGATTTTATTGACAAGCACTTAGAACTGTGCCAGGCTGAGAATCCCTGCTGATTAAATATAAGTCGGTGATGCTGGTGCTATGGTGATCCCGGACTAGGGAAGAGAAGCTCCTGGAAACCTGAACATAACAGGCACAGAGACCAACACAGAGAACCTGCAGGCCACACCTAGAAGGAAAGAGAGTGGGCGTATCGACAAATAGTCAAATAGTCACGAATCAGCTCTTCAGCCTGATCTCGTGATGGGAAATGGAAAAGCTGAATTGGAAAGCTGCCTGTTCCTGTGTTCCTTGTTGTTTCAATTGCTAAAACTAAATTTCTGATAATTTACAGAGTAAAGCAGTTTCCCCTGGGGATGCTGAGTTGCACCTCCACAGGTACGTGGCTCTGGCCAGGCCCTCAGGGAATGGAGCCTGAGGCAGCCCGAGCCAGCCCTGGAAGGAGAGGCCATCTCACCAGAGCAGAGCAGACCCCCTGAGCAGAGCACTTAGGAGGGTCCTTGCTTGAACTCTCTAGTGGTCCTCTCGGAACAAACCTACTATGTAGATGAGGAGTCGCAGGCCCCAAAGGGTGAGCCCATTGTCTCAGGTCCCACAACTGCTCCAAGGGGAAGCTCAGAGCCTGGATTTAAACCCAGGCCAGCATGGCTTTGAAGCTTCTGGTCCCTGCCTAATGCAGTGGGTGCACTGAGGCTCATTCAGGGAAGGATGAGAGTTGTAGCCATGTGGAGCCCGGGGCCTCCTGTCTACCCAGCTGCCCACTCAGACACACACCATCAATACTGCATCAGAGTCGGAGCATATGAGCCCCCAAGCGTGGACATTAGGTCTTTGACTCATCTCAGTGGCTCTTACACACTCTCCAAATGGACTCCTGTGTTGCCTTCCTACAGTCTGCTGACCGTGCATTTATGATAATCAGTGCTTGGCATGTGTTTCCCTGTTATTGCTACAAGCCAAGTCCCACCCCTTCTCCCAGGCTGCAGTCCAATGGCCCCTCCCCGAAGACCCTCCAGCTCTAAGCTCCCAACACCCTCCTCGGTCTCTGCCTCCGCATTCCGCCCTCTCCAGGGATCTCCTCTGCATCCACTGTGAGAATGGATTTTACGAACTTTCTAACATGCTCTAAAGCAGGGGTTCTCAACCCTGGCTGCACATAATATTCATTTGGGGAGCTTTGAATAAAAACACAGTATCTGAACTCCAACCCCAGATCTTCTGTTTCAGCCAGTTTGGGCATCCAGGCTCAGGCAAAGATGCATCGTTAAAGTTCCAAGGATGATTCTAAGGTACAGCCAGAGTTGAGAAACACTGGTTTAACAGACAGAGATGTCAGTTTGGGGATGAGAGTTTGGGTCCTGCTTCTAGTACTAATTAGCTGTGTTAGTCACCCTGGTATAGACTTCTTTCCAACCTTAATTTGACTGTCCTTCATATAGAAATAAGAGTACTCACCCAGATATCCAACACAAGGGGGATGTAAAAGTGTTCCAGAGATAGTAAATAGCAGCAGCATGCGTTTGCCAAATATTTATTCAGCCTTTACTCTTAATGCATGCTTGATGAGGTTTTTTTGGCAAATGCACGTGACTCTTTTCATTGTCATCACTGACTCTAGCATCCCTGCCATGTCTGAGGCCATCTGTGCACAGGTACAAGATTCTGTCATCCACAGTGAGAAGCACTGAGTTACTAGTCAACAAATGTTTGTTCAATGGATGGGTAATGGACAAATACATATGTGTTGTCTAAGCTTCAGGGAAACAAAAATCTGTGAACATGTTTAGTTTTTCCAAAATATCTCACAAGGCACATACTTATAGAACACAGTGATGTAGGGTAACAGAATGTAAGAATATTTCTCCAGCTTGTTATCTAGAGTGAAGTCACAAGTGGTGTCTTTTCACTTCTTTTTTATATAGTAAGCAAGCAACTGCATTTGTCTTGCAAAACTACTGCCATTCATTCAGACCCCAGCGCCAGCTCTCCAATTACCTGCAGCTCTGAGCACAGCTGAGAAAGTGTTTCTTCAACAGCAAGGGCCTCTAGAAAGAAAAAATAAACTGTATGATTCAACGAACACATAGTGAAATGCAGCAGTTGCTATTAAATGAAAAAGCAAAAGTAAGTTTCACATTGGCATTAAAGTCACAGAGACCAACACATGGCTGAGGACCTTCTGTCTATTCTAACTTCCTAATGGAATTGTGCTTATCAGGAGAATAAACCTGATTGGAGCCATGAACTGAGTACTAGATAAAAGCCAATATCACCCCATGCACACAGTTACGAGAAACAGCACGTCCCAAATTCATACAGCACTTGTGTGGCCCGGAGAGATTCCACGTTTATTTCTATTTTTGCAGGTACACACACACAGACACACACACACACACACACACACACACACAGAGAGAGAGAGAGAGATATCTGTGCATCACATATGGAACATGGATTTGAATCTCTATCTTAAAGATAAAATATCAGAAGCCCTGAGAACCTCCTGCTCAGCCCCACCGGCTCTGATACTGAAGAACGTGGCCATCTTATTAACAGAAACCAGGTGGCCTCTGGCCATTTGTTTTCATGGTCACAGTTGTGACTGGGTTTGAACTCTCCTCTGGTTCCATGATGCTGTGGTCAGTCATTTGTACATGGCTCTGGCATGGATTTTAATTAAAGCATGCTTGCCTAGGTGAGTGGAAACAATCTCCTAGCAACTTATGGTCCTTGCTGATGACCTAATGAGTAGATACCTCTCTACTTCACCGCTGAACTCAGGTCCCTGAACTCCACAAGGCAAAATGAACTTTTGATACACTACTCATGGCTATGTATTCTCAGTGTCTAGCACAGAATCTGACACATAGTACGTGTCAAGTAAAATGTAATGAGGGTGTGAATGAACAAATAAATTCAGCTCCTTTGAATAAAATATAATATTAAAAGTCATATCAGGAATCCAACAGCTACTGAAAAATCTCCATTTTTTCATTTGAGCTATATAAAGTCCCTCTGATTCTGTACATGTCTTGCCTGCATGCATAAGATTTGAACTTGAAAAAAATTCAATGATTGCATGATTCAAAGAGTAGTGCCTGAGTACAGGATTTGTCTAAGATGTGAGAGCTGATAAAGCTTATGGTAAGAAGGCTCCGGATTCAATTCAACAACTGTAACCTTGTACCTACTCCTTTACTCTACATACCAGAGACAGTGCAGCAGGGATCTGAGGGGAATCAGCTCTCAAAGACCTCAGTCTAGCTGGGAAGCAAAATATGCAAATACACCTTTTTTACGTGATGATTTCAGTGCAGCAACAAACAATGAACAAGGCCATCAACCCAGCCAAAACCACAGTTATCTCAGCAGTTGAGGTCTAGGGGTAAAGATAGGGAAGTCAAGGTACCTAGCAAGGTTCTGATGTTGAAATGGGTATTATCCTTGAAAAGCAGGCTGAGGACTTGGCCTCTGTTCTAGAGGCAATGAGGTCTTATTAGAGAACTTTGAGCAGAACCAGGACATATCACATGTTGTTACTGAGTGTGACATGGTACAGAGGACTCTGCCCCAAGGGATCAGCACAGGATCCCTGAGCTCTTGTCATGGATCTGTCACACATCACTGTGTGATGCTGAGCAACGCTTTTACCTCTCTGAGTTTCAGGACCACCGTCTGTCAATCAACAGAGATTCAAGCCCACTGATTTCCATGATGTCTCATGTTTGGAAAATCCATGTGCAAAAGTCAATTGATCCCAAGATAACCAAATGTAATGGATACTAAGAAGTGTCTATAATTATCCAGATCAAGCATATATAGATGCATATGTGTATATATATAGTTCTTTGAGGATTGTTTTACACTCTTGTAAGTTACAATTCCATAATTACAGCTTAATTAAGAAAAGGCTATAAACTAGCATTTTCCTCTAGAAAGCAACCTAAAATTATGCAGTGGGGTGGCAGGTGTGTAATAGGTAATAGATGTCTAGCAGATGAATGCGTGAGTGAATGAATGTGCCTTAAAGAACATGTGTCTTCTCTTACTGTATTTGCATTTCCCAGATCCTCTCCTGCTAGAATAATGAAAATCACAGCCCAAACCTACCTGGACCAGTGTTATTCCTGTGACATTTACAAAAGCATGCCTGCTTTTCCCCATTCCTCGTCTGGAGGAAGCACATGAGCTGCTGGGATGGGCTTGCCCCTGTCCTGGGCCCTTACCCAGCTCCGTGTGTGGCAGCTCCGGGATGTCCCGCATGATCACCAGGAAGTGGAGACGGAGTCCCCGGTAAGCGTGGAGGAGCAACAGGCACAGGTCTCGGTGCCACTTGTGTGCGTGCTGCATGCAGTTCTCGGAGGTGATGTAGAAGCTTCCCTATGGAGTGAAACAGAAACAGAGGTTGAGGCATATTGCACCTGGCCCAGGTAGCACAGGGCCCTGATGCTCCATCTGCCCGCACCCACATTCACAAATGTTTGGAGGTTCAGGGAAGGAAGCAGACCCCATCCTGAGTAAAACTGGAACATGGTTGAAGATTCCAAGAAAAAGAGAGTCCTGAGCTACAATCGCTTCTTTATCCCTCCAGGTAAGAAAACACTGAAATCTGCCACACTTTTGTCTTATATTCAGATTAAAATAATAAAATAGCAACGGTAATCACAATAACAATAAATGATCGTGAAGGTGATGAGGACACTGGCCTCACAGGTTTGAGACAACCAAGTGGCCCCACTTACAAGCTGATATGGTTTGGCTCTGTGTCCCCACTCAAGTCTCACCTTGAACTGTAATAATCCCCACGTGTCACGGGAGGAACCCAGTGGGAGGTAATTGAGTCATGGGGACAGGTTTTTCCCATGCTGTTCTTATGACAGTGAATAAGTCTCATGAGATCTGATGGTTTTACAAAGGGCAGTTCCCCTGCAAATGCTCTCTTGCCTGTCGTCATGTAAGACATGACTTTGCTCGTCCTTCACCTTCTGCCATAATTGTGAAGCCTCCCCAGCCATGTGGAAGTGTGAGTCCATTAAACCTCTTTCCTTTATAAATTACCCAGCCTTGGGTATGTCTTTATTAGCAGCCTGAGAACGGACTAATACACAAACCTCCTTTCCCCACCACTGCAGGGTACACTATAGAGGCCATGGGACAGGTGGCTGTGGGCTCCTTTTCATAGAGAGAGAAGAAATTTAGAAAGTTCTTTGCAGCAGGTGAGTGAGCAGTAGGTCATGCTGAAAAGGAGGAAAAGAAAGTGTCATTGTAATGTAGAAAGAAGTTGTGAGGTTAAGTAACCAACGCTGAAAGCACACCTGTAAACAGCTCTGCACACACCTGTAAACAGCTCTGCATGTGAGCATGCAGTATCACAACACTGTAACACTATATTTTGTTTGTAGAAATAGAATGGATTAAACTGGTAGAATTACAAAGTAGTTTGTCCAATGAGGAAAAGACACCTAAGTCTACAGTGCACTTGGAGACCTAGGCATGATGAAAAGGAATGAACAGGATGGTTCTTTCTTGCCAACTCAACAGAGAAGGATGTCTTGAGGTGAATTTCAAGAGAGATTTGTTCTTAGAGCAGAGAAAGGAATTGTGTGGGAAAAGGCCTGGGCACACAGGTGGGAGTCTTGAGTAGTGCCCTGGTGCCCATCTACTGCTCACATGGCCGTGATGGGAGGAGGCAGTGGCTCTTCATGTTCCCAGGCTGCCTTGCCTGCCTGCTGGAAGAAACACCAGGTGAGGAATTGGTGGCATTTCACCTTGGCTTCTGTGAGTGAGTCTGCACAGCCAATGACCAGGGAGCCTCCTGCCTTGCTTGGTCTCCTTTCTCCTAGCTGCCATCCAAGAGGGCTGAGTTGATCCAATGTGGGCTGGGCAAGTCTCCTGGAGTCGACACACATCTGCACATCATCTGAACTCCCAAGGGTGTTGTATAGGCAGATAATGACGGGCACTATTATACCCTCTGTAACCACCATACCACAATGATTGTCATGTGTGATGCAAGGTGCTACAAATTAGGAAATGGATAGAAGACTCAGGCCTGCTGCCATCTACCTCTGATACTGTCTTAAGTGAGAGACTATGAGAAACCAGGAGAGGGTCACTGAGTTGTGCTCTCAAGAGCAACATCTGTGCAGCTGTAAAGCAGGACGGGTGGAGGAACTGCACTGCGTTGTCCTGCGGGTGCAACAGAGACCTCAGCTGATGCCGTGGGGAATGCTGGGCCTGCAGAGTTACCCGGCCTTGGGGCAAGGACCAGGTCTTTGTACCCGTTCACTGATCAGTACTTGGTGTGGGTTACCCTATGTATTAGTTCGCTTTCACAGTGCTATAAAGAAATACCTGAGACTGGGTAATTTATAAAGGAAAGGTGTTTAATTGACTCACAGTTCCCCATGGCTGGAGAGGCCTCAGGAAACTTACAATCATGAAGGAAGGGGAAGCAGGCACATCTTACAAGGCATGAGGAGAGAGAAATGCAAAGGAGGAACTTCCAAACACTTAGGAAACCATAAGATCTCATGAGAACTTACTCACTATCATGAGAACAGCAGCAGGGAAACTGCCCCAATGATCCAATCACCTCCTTGCTCAACATGTGGGGATTTCAGGTTCTTCCCTTTGCACATGGGGATTACAGTTCGAGATCAGATGTGGGTTGGGACACAGAGTCCAACCATATCACCCTAGCAGGGAAGTGTGACCTTGGGGGAGCAGCTCTCTCCAGATAGGGCAGTCTCCATAGTTAGCTAAGTTGCTGTTGGCCACCAACATTCCCAGCAGTGTGAAGAGCGAATGGCTCAGGTCTGAAGGCAGGGCTGGACATCACACCACAGAGTACGGGAGAGAGACCCTCTGCAGAACTTTACCCTCCATGGCTCGCATTTCTCAGCTCTGAAACCTGGCCTTGGATTAAAAGCTTGTTAAATTCTTTCTGATTTGAATTTAAGACATTCAGCAGGTTTTGGAATCAGAAGACTTGTCCATTTTAGAACGAGAAAACTGGTTCTAAACCAACTGCCCTGTCTGCATTCAGGGTAACCCATGTATTCACATTTCTCAACTTTCCTATTATATTAAGGTTTAATACAGAGAAGCCAGTACAGCTGTAGAAAGTCGAGGAGAGCTTGTATGCAGCACGGAGCACATCAGACCAGCCAGATCTGTGGAGCAGGAAAGAAGTCACTGCTTGTGAAGCATCCAGATAGTCCTATTGTACTTTATCTCCTTTGATCTTCAGCAAGCACCATGAAAGGCAGATACTCTCATTTTGATTTTCAAAATAGAATATAAATATGGTGAAACAAAACCCTACCAATATCATCAAAGTAAACGCAACATGAAGTATCCCATTCCCCATAGTCTAATAATTTTTTTGCTTGTGGATTCTTCTGGAATACTGCCCATCTATGCTCTAGTATATGTATACATACTTACTATATGTGTGTATGTCTTGGAAACATGCACAGACACACTTATAAGTTGGAGAATGCTCCAGACATTTCTCTGTTTCTTGCTTTTATCACCAAACATTGGAATTCGTTCTGACCAGATCAAACAATAATAATAGAAACTCTTATTTCCATTTCATAGATCAAAAGACTATGACTCAAAGAACTGAGTGACATGTGCAAGGTCACTCTGCTTGCCAGCAGCAGAAATGCTTCTCAGGATTCAGGGCTGAAGCGAGGTTGCCCTTTCTCGGCATGCCAACCTGCCTCTGAAACCAGGCCTGGCAGAGAACACAGGCTGGACAAAGCTCCGCTTGCTTTGACTGAGGCATTCGAGTCCTGCAGTGTCTCTGACAGCTGTGACTAAGCAGAAATGAAAGCAGAAAGGGGATTAACAAAGGCACCAAATACAGTAGTCATGAATCCCCAGCTGGCCTCAAGCAGTCCTGAGAATCCCATTTTCAGGTCCCGCTACCTGCCACAGCTCCACTGTCCCATCACCCTGGTCTCATTCTGCAAAGCTTCAGGACATATTAAAGAAGGCAAGGAATCTATGAAGTCTCTTACCAAGTTTGACTTTTAAAACTAGACGCCAATGTCATAGAGATTTTTCAAGAGACACTTAAAGAAAACTTTGGGGAATCTTCACGAGGCTGATTCAGTATGATTATTGAAATAATAATAAGTCAAAATGCTAATCCAAAGAGAAATCCTGAAAAAAAATATTTATGGCTAGAGAGTATTATAAACGAAACAAAACAAAACAAAAATAAACCTTCCATTCTTCATAAATTGCTCAGCAGCACGACGTATTGAAAGTGTGCGACGCACTGCAGAAAATCCCATTCGTCAGTCCTGCAGACCTGCAGAGTCAGTGTCAGAGTGGACGGGCCAGTGTGCGTCCATTAGAATTGCACGAAGAGCATGGAAAAACCTTGCCCCATTTCCCTAGCGCAAAGCAGTAACATTTTAGCAACAGTCTTTCCAGCAATTTGAAATGAAAACCCTAAATAATAAAACAAGAATCAAGCAGGCAGGCAGATCACTACATTGTGAATGAACTCACAGATAGAAGGTCCCTGGCCTGGGCCTGTCCCACAACAGAAGCAGGACAAAAAATAGGCACCTTTCAGCTGAGCACAGTGACTCACGCCTGTAATCCCAGCACTTTGGGAGGCTGAGGCGGGCGGATCACAGGAGGTCGGGAGTTCAAGACCAGCCTTACCAACATGGAGAAACCCCATCTCTACTGAAAATGCAAAATTAGCCAGGAGTGGTGGTGCATGCCTGTAATCCCAGCTACTCAGGAGGCTGAGGCAGGAGAATCGCTTGAAACTGAGAGGTGGAGGTTGTGGTGAGCCAAGATCATGCCATTGCACTCCAGCCTGGGCAACAAGAACAAAACTCTGTCTCAAAAAAAAAAAAAAAAAAAAAAAGGCACCTCTCCCCTTCTGAGACCAAAGTAAGTCCACTGCAAATGGGAAAATAGTTGTATGGTTAAATATGGAGTCTGCAGCATGAGATACAGGGCAAACAGTCTGTTTTTTGTTTGTTTGTTTGTTTGTTTTGCTTGAGATAAGGCCTTGCTTTGTTACCCAGGTTGGAGTGCAGTGGCGCAATCATGGCTCATGGCAGCCTCGACCTCCTGGGAGCAAGTGATCCTTCCACCTCAGTCTCCTGAGTAGCTGGGACTACAGGCATGTGCCATCACACTTGGCTAATATTTTAACTTTTTTGTAGAGATGAGGTCTCACGATGTTGCCCAGACTGCTTCTGAACTTCTAGGTTTAAGTGGTCCTCTCTCCTCCGCCTCTCAAAAGTAGTGGGATTCCAGGCATGAGCCATGCCCAATTAGTCTTCGTTTTTGCTTTCCCACTTCCTACCAATGTCACCTTAGGGAGGTTTCTTCCCCTCCCCACACAGCAGGTTCATCACCTGAAAAGAGGGCACAGTTCTGAAATCAGCATCAGAGGGTTGCTGTTAAGGATTAAATGAGATTATTACAGCAAAATACAGACTTATGTAATGCTCCAGTGTAAAGTCAGTGCACACTAAGAGGAACTTTTGCTTACTTAGGACACGCTCATTGACGGCCTCGGTGAACGTGTCTATGGATGGTGCAGCTTAAGATTCAACAGTGATCCACTTAGAAGCCTAAGAATGAATTTTAACTTAGTGGGGAGCTCCACAGGGACACAGTTTGGTTTTGAAGGCAGAATCCAGGGTCAAACAGGCCTGTACCTCGCTCACAGTGGCACCCTCACTAGCAAGTTGCCTGAGCTAGACCGTTAACGTAGGAAGTGCCAGTTTCCTGACGAGGAAAGTCAGGATAAAGTTAGTTAAAATGCTTATGGAGTGCTTGGTTTACATACAGGTTAGTGCTTGATAACTGTTAGCTAAGATGTTTTACTTTCTACTTCATTTATTTCCTAACAGAGTATATACAAATCAGACATAGTTAAGCTTGTTATCAACTCCTTCCTTTTTGCAAATGTCTCTCAAATCTACATCTCTACGTCTAATTCCTGCACTGGACTCTAGATCTCTATTGTCTAAACTTCCGATTGGCTGGCTTGCCAAGCTGTCACAAAGCCATCTTACACGGAGCTCATCAGATCCTTCTTTTCCCTCTGGTCTTCCTTAACGGACCCCACTTTTCCCAACACCCAAGAACACAACAAGTTCTTCCAGATTCCAGACTTCGTTCTCACTTTGAGCATCTGTCAGAACGTCTTGATGGTTCTACCTCTAAAATTCTCTTACCTCTGCCCCAGGTTGAGTTGTCTCTATTGCTTACTTGAATTATTAAACACATCCATCTAACGTGTCTTGCTGTTCTGATCTTACCTTCCACTGCAGCGCCTGTCTGTGCAAGCGGGTCATATCGTTATCCACTGTTTGTAAGATAAAGTTTGAATTCTTTTGTTTGCCATTCAAGGACTTTACACCTTAAAGCAGTAGTCCCCTCCTTTTTGGCACCAAGGACTGGTTTCACGGAAGATGATTTTTTCCATGGACTGAAGTTGTGGGGGATGGTTTTGGGATGATTCCAGAGCATTACATTTACTGTGCACTTTATTTCTATTATTATTACATTGTAATGTACAATTAAATAATTCTACAATTCACCATAATGTAGAGTCAGTGATAGCCCTAAGCTTCCCGGAACTAGACAGTCCCATCTGGGGGTGATAGGAGACAGGGACCGATCATCAGGTATTAGATTATCAAAAGAAGTGAGCAACCTAGATCCCTCCCATGTACAGTTCACAATAGGGTTCATGTTGGGAATCTAATGCCACCACTGACCTGACAGGATGTAGAGCTCAGGTGATAATGTGAGTGATGGGGAGCAGGTGTAAATACAGATGAAGCTTCACTGGCTCACCTGTCACTCACCTCCTACTATGCAGCCTGGTTCCTAACAGGCCACAGGCCAGTATCAGTCTGTGTCCCAGGTTTGGGGACTGCTGCCTTAATGCGTCATATTCCCAAACTCACCTGCTATCTCTTGTTTTCCTCCAGGACTTTAGTGGCACTTCTCTACAGGGCCTGTGCTCTTGCTGCTGGAAATGTCTTTCTGAATTAACCCTACTCATTACCAAGACACAGGTCAAATGTCACCTCCTCTGTGACATTCTCCAATCATCCCCTCCTCATGCATACCTCAATAGACCATTTCTTCCTGTATCTCTCATTCCAATACTCCCTGAACACTTTGGGAGTTAAAAGACTTTTTCACTTTTTAGTTTTATTTCTCAGGTTGTCTTTGAGACTGAAACAATTGGCACCTGATTTCACTGAATACACAGAGAAAGAATGAACGAATGAGTGAGTCATAGCATCCTCTACAGGGCACCCCAATGGCATGACAGTGTAGACCTGATGTATACAGGCCTGGCCCCAGGGTCCAGCTTACTTTACCCTCACTGCCTCCTACTTTAGAATCGTGGAACATCCACACAATTCTAGGAATTGGATTAGGATTTCCTAGATTACAGTAATAATGATGCTATAGAAATGTATGTCCCATAGAAATGTACTTGTTTATACTTTATATGGAATATGTATGTAACCCGATTTTAACTCAGCCTGGGATAAATACTGTTAGCTTTTCAACATGATTCAAACAGACCCATAAAAGCAAGACATATTTTTAACCAAGAAATATCAATACATTGTTTGTGTTACAATTATGGAGAAACTCATAAATGGAATTGGCTTCCAATATTCCAGAGGTTTACTGAAAAAAGAAATTTAAGGTTTATCAGACCTCAAAATCTATCATGTTATTATCAGTGTAGTGTTCACTATGTGTTTGCTGCGTGCCTGGTGCTATTCTTAGTTCCTGGATTTCTCTTCTTGGTGATTCAGTGAGTTTTACATTATCCCATTTTCACTGATAACAAAACAGTATCATCATAAAAAACAGCTAACACTTACTATTTGACTCTTAAATGTCAGGAATTAAGTGCTTTATGTGTATTAAGCATTTAATTCTCTTGCCAATCCCATGCAATAAGCCTGAGTACTTACACCCATTTTGGAGAGTGGAAAAGTGAACCTGAAAAGGGTAAATAACGTTTGCAGGTCTCACGGCAAGAAAGCGGCAGCTCAAGAATCCAGACATGATGTGCTGCTGGAAGACCCTCTACCTTTTCATCTCGGTGCTGAACTTCCTCTTCGAACTGAGCTTCAGGCAGTTTAGATAGTTTGCCTGTGTTCACACATCTAGGAAACAGTCGAGTTGAACTTCTAACTCAGGTCAGGGCCCACGTTTAAAAAGGAAACCAGCTTCATCAATTACAAAGAGAAGCAAAGCCTCTTGTGCCAGCTGTAGCTTTGCCGCTAACTAGCTGCGATCTGGGAAAATCGCTTACCGTTCTGGCTCTTTAATACCTTCTCCGTCAGCCACAAATTGCTGAGCTTTTAGTCAGCAATACCTAAATTATGTGTCCCTGTACTCTGGATTGTGGTGACCAGATTTGAGTTGAACGGCAAGTATTTCTCATCAAAAATTTAAAATATGAAATTCAAAAATGGCTTTTTCTATTAATACCACTGGAGTCAAAGGTACCCATGTTGTCTCCTCATTGACATTCCAGGGAGTGTATCTGAGTATGAGAAAAAGGGAGCAGGAGCTGCTGGACTAGAACCGAGGGGTGGGGGTAGGAGTGGGAAGGCAATTGAGAAACCTGAGTCAAGGTCAGGTTCTGACCCAGGTATCTGCTCCATTCATTATGCATGTATGGTCTTGCTGCCCTCCCACTTCACACAGCTCCAGCAGCACCTCCACCTACACACAGCTCAGCATCCCCTCTCCACCTATGCAAGACTCCAGCATCCCCTTCACCTACACACAGCTCCAGCATCCCCACCATCCATGCATAGTTCAGCATCCCCTCCACATACCCAAGACTCCAGCAGCACCTCCACCAAAGAACAGTTCAGTATCGCCTCCACATATGCAAGGCTCCAGCATCCCCTTCACTACCCACAGCTCTATCATCCCCTCCACTTACACCTACACACAGCTACACAGCTCTATCATCCCCTCCACCTCTGCACAGCTCTACCATCTCCTCCACCTACCCAGGGCTCCATCATCCCCTCCACCTACACACAACTCTATCATCCCCTCCACCTACACACAACACCAGCATCCCCTCCACCTACCCAGAACTCTATCCCCCCTCCACCTACACACGACTCCAGCATCGTCTCCACCTACGCATGGCTCCAGCATCAAAGGATCCTAAAAGTAACTGTTGAGTGATCACAGAGACATCTACATGGCTCTGTCCACATGAGAAATAAACTCAGTTTTGTGTTCTTCTCCCTCTATAAATCTGTTGTACTACTGTGTCCCTCATGGAAATCAGGGAGAAAATATTGATCATCTTCTATTCTCAGCTACTTTAACAATGTTGGCAATAACTCTGTGTGGTTGACTGAAACAATACTTTTTTTTTTTTTTTTTTTTTGAGACGGAGTCTCACTCTGTCGCCCAGGCTGGAGTGCAGTGCCGGGATCTTGGCTCACTGCAAGCTCCGCCTCCTGGGTTTACGCCATTCTCCTGCCTCAGCCTCCCCAGTAGCTGGGACTACAGGCACCCGCCACCTCGCCCGGCTAGTTTTTTTTGTATTTTTTAGTAGAGACGGGGTTTCACCGGGTTAGCCAGGATGGTCTCGATCTCCTGACCTCGTGATCCACCCATCTCAGCCTCCCAAAGTGCTGAGATTACAGGCTTGAGCCATCACGCCCGGCCTGAAACAATACTTTTTGTGTATGGGGTGTGTGTGTGTGTGTTCTTTTTGTTTGTTTGTTTTTCTTTTTTCCTGTTTTTTTTTTTTTTTTTTTTTGAGACTTGTCTTGCTTTGTTGTCCAGGCTGGAGTTCAGTGGTGCAATTTTGGCTCACTGCAACCTCTGCCTCCTAGGTTCAAGTGCCTCAGCCTCCCAAGTAACTGGGATTACAGGCTCCCGTCACCATGCCAGACTAATTTTTGTGTTTTTTAGTAGAGATGGAGTTTCATCATGTTGGTCAGGCTAGTCTTGAAGTCCCAACCTCAAATTATCTGCCTGCCTCGGCCTCCCAAAATGCTGGGATTACAGGCGTGAGTCACCGCATCCTGCCTGAAACAATACTTAAAGAAGATGAGGGTCTCTGTGAAGCTTGAGAGATGCCCTCAGCTTTCTGAAGGCTCCTGAGGGAGAGCTCATTGCATAAGATCCCACGGAGTGGAGCTAGAGCCGATGGATGGGCATTACAGGAAGGCACATACTGTGGGTGAGAAGGCGAATTTTCCACTCTTAATGTCTTTTCAACACGGAGGGACACCCATTAGCATAATAATCCTGGCCTTTCTCTGCTCATTTATTGGGCAAATGTTGAGGTTTGATTAAGAAACAGGTCTGCTTTGTTCTCCCTCAAAGGTGTCAGTCTCCATTACTCTCACCCTGGGATAGCCTGGTAAAGGAGGCATTCTGCAATGGAGGCTGGTAGCTGATAGCACTGCCATGCCAGGGTGGGTAAGTAGTTAAATCCAGAGCTCACTACTCATGTATCTTTTTGCCCAAAGACATAAACAAAAGTCTGCAATTTGTCCTATCCAATTGGTTCAGCACTCACTTGGGGAAAAGAAGGTATTGTTTTTCAGTGCTGCTTCACACCCAACTTCAGATTCAGTCTCCTTGGATGATGAGGCCACTGAGGTTATCACCAATCCACTGTGGACAGACTGCCTCAGAAGCCTCCTGTCACCCAGGGTGCTCAGGAATTGGGGTTGGGGGGTGGCACACAGGAGACGGGGTCAGTGTTGGGTAGACGGTTCGAATAGGTCAGTGAGTGGTGTTCCCATTTCAACAAATCTGTTTTGTTTATAGCACTTTTATATGCTGGATTCTAAAAATTAAAAAAAGAAAAAGTTTGAAAATCATTAGACTAAATGAATACCTCTGGAAGTCTTGGCTATTCCATTGTGATCCACAAGGCAGGTACAAATTATGTGGCTGAAAATCAGACCTCAACAATCTTTTTGGCTCATGGTTTTCATTTCTTATTCCTAAATATTGTTTTCTTTCCTCTCTAAGTCTTGTTTTATACAGCATCTTAAAAAAATATTCTTTCTGATCCAGTTTATTTCAAAATGATTTCAAGGTGATTTTTAAAAATATATTTTGTGAGACAAAGAAACAGAGTTCCACAAAAATATCGGCAGGTTTAGAATTAGAGGAAAGACCCAGGGTCAAGTCCAGGCTTTGCTACTCCCTTTGGACAGAGACTTTGCTGCCCTCAGAAGGCAAGAGTGAGGACAAAGGGGAAACAGTTCTTTGCCATCAGAAAGCATGACAAACATTAGTCTTCTGATTATGATTATTATTGGTAGGAATTCCATATTAATCCTTTCACTGGTGTACTTAAGTGATATTTTATTTAGTAAACTAGTCAATTAGTCAGTTCTTATATTGCCAAGATATTATGACCTATTCAGAACTTTTTAAAAATAACTCATTATTAGTTAGATAAGTTGATATATTGACTATGAATAATTCATAACCATCTTATAAATTACCTTAATACCTATGATGCATGTTGCATGAATACATAAATTGGTGTTATTAATCTGTTTGACTTTAGAGAACTATATTTTCATATTAGAAGCATTGTGGTTGGGTTTCTGAATATTCCTCAGCTATCAATGGGGTCAGTACCATTTATCCTCATGATCCTAACTGCTGGGGTTTTTTTGGTGCTTCCTGTGTGCCCATCACTGTGGTGAACACTTGAGCTCCAGAGGTTAACGAATACTGTCCTCAACTGGAGGAGAATATACCCAAATTGAAGAAATCAGGGTCACAAACACAGAATTGCAGCACAATGTGGTAAACATGATACCAAAGGAAACCATAGGATGTAGAGAGTGTGCGATGGGGCACACAGAGCCATTTAACAGGTAGGGGTAGAAAAAGGCTTCCTGGATAGATGCTGCTGCAGTTCGATCTTGAAGGCATAAGTAGATACCTAAGGGATAAGAGGAGGGTGTGAGAAGCACAGAAGCCATCATAAACATGGACATAGAGTAAGTAAAATAACAAAGTGCAGGGAGATAGAATCAGACATGGGCTGCCAGAGTCCAGGGGAGAAGCAGGAGATGAAGCTCAATGGACAGACTGAATCAGGTCAGGTCATGGAGAGTTGGGCATAGCATGTTGATCAAGAATCAATTCCTAGGAAACTAGCATCATATTAGCTATGTCCAAACCATGTGATAGTGTGCCCTTCAGGGAGATACAGGGAGACCTTTCTCTGTGACTCTGGCTTCTCACTGGCTCTGGTTTCTGGTCCCTCAAACCCTTAGGAACATTGTAATCATGGTATAAATTTTATATAAGTGGAATGGGCCAAGAGAGGTTAAGTCAATGGCCCCCAGTCCCACAATTGCTAAGATACAAATTTGGCATTCCAAAACAGCACAGCCTGACTCAAAAGCCAAGCTCTTTATCCCACATGGGACTCTTCTGAATTCACCAGAATTAAAGTCCCCAAATAGAAGGGTGGCTTCTCAACTGAGGGCAAGACAATGGGAAAAGAGATAATGAAAACAGCAAGAGTAAGAAGAAACAGCCATCAGATAAATAGGATTAATTATGTAGAATGTGAAGGGTTAAGCAATGATTACACCCATCTCTGAGAGGCTAGTCCAAGATCATCAAATCAGACATGTCTGCAGAATAAGTAAGCCATCAGTCTCGGGGCCTCTGGACATTGTGACCATCGTGTCTGTTTCTACTTTGAAAGTTGCAGCGGTTCACTATGGTGCCTTAGCGATTTCAACTTTCATACTTTTCTAATTTTAATTATACAAGGCATTAAATTCCTTCAGCTGACACTGGGGCAGGCACAGAGTCAGCAGCCATGACTCTCTTATTGTGAGTTCTAAGATCTCTTGTATGAATTTGGTCTTTGTCTCTCCCCCTACTATTCTTGATGGGTGTATTAGTTCATTCTTGCATTGCTGTAACCAACTGCCTGAGACTGGGTAATTTATTAAGAAGAGAGGTTTAATTGACTCAAAGTTTGGCAGGCTTAACAGGAAGCATGACTGGGAGGCCTCAGGAAACTTACAATCATGGTGGAAGGTGAAGGGGAAGCAAGCACCTTCTTCACATAGTGGCAGAAGAGACAGAGTAAGGGAGGGAAGCGCCACACACTTCTAAACCAGCAAATCTTGTGAGAACTCACTATCACGCGAACAGCATGGGAGAAATCCATCGCTATGATCCAGTCACTTCCCACCAGGTCCCTCCCCCTAACACTGGGAATTGTAATTCGACTTTGGGTGCAGACACAGAGCCAAACCATGTCAACAGGCTTTCTACACATGGTGTAGTCTGTAGGGAATCCAGAAAGTAGATCCGAACAGACAAGCATGGGAAACATATTCTATGTTCTGATACCTGGGAAACATATTCTATGTTCTGATACCTGGGAAACATATTCTATGTTCTGATACCAAGCATACACACACCTATTTAGCTCCTCATAAACTTCCTTACCTGAGCCTCACAGGGCATTCATTCAGAATCATATTCAGTGTGGGGTGGGGGAGCAGAAATGGTCTTTCTGTCTCAAAATTGGACCATCAGTATGGGGCATGGCTGTGATTTGAATGAGGTGTACCTGATCCCAGAGCCATGTTCCTAATCACTACCAATTTTTGCCATTCTATAAAAGATGCTCAGTGCTAATGTTAGCTCTGTCTTGGCTCCTGCAGAAAACACATCAGGCTGTTCTGAGGGATCACAAAGCCACATGGGAGACCACTTAGGGAACCCTGTCATATCAGAATATTTAATTCTATAGGAAAGCAGCTCAAAATAGGTCTGGCTTTTATTCAAATAACTATAGCAATCATAGAAACCAAAATAATAGTATTTGCATAATAAATTATAGCTTACCTGGGACTTTTAAGATCAACTCTATAGGGTATGTATTACTATTAGTCCCATTCTACAGATGCAGAGAGAGAGGGGTGGATCTCTCAGACAGTGGCAAGAATCAACAGTTTCCTACAAAATCATTAATCAAAATTAATAGCCCACAAATAATCTGAGCATGTTTTAAGTAAAATTTGGATCATGTCAACAACCATGTTACATTCAAATATCATTGCATGGTTTTGGTAGCTGCATTTGCATAGGGTTTAAGATCAAGTTGTTAAACATATGGCCATGCTGAAGTGACAGTATTTATACTGCATTGCAACATTTTAAAATTGAGACTAGGGCATTTGACTTCTATTTAATGCTGCTCTACACTTATTGACTGTTTGTTATTTGCTAGTATGCTGCTGAATGCTGTGAACACCTTCTATATGGCATATACCATGGATATATATGTAGCACATCTGCAATAATTTATTGCCTCCACTATAAAATAGCAATTACAAGTCCAGGCATGGTGGCACACACCTGTAATCCCAGCACCTTGGGAGGCAGAGACAAGCAGATCACCTGAGGTCAGGAGTTCAAGACCAGCCTGGCCAAGATGGTAAAACCTCATCTCTACTAAAAATACAAAAATTAGCCAGGTGTGGTGGTGCACACCTGTAATCTCAGCTACTCAGGAGGCTGAGGAAGGGGAATTGCCTGAACCTGGGAGGTGGAGGTTGCAGTGAGCTGAGATGCAGCCACTGCACTCCACCCTGGGTGACAGAGAGAGACTGTCTCAAATAAATAAATACAATAAAATAGCAATTATCTATTAGCAACGTGGTGAGGAGCAACTAGGGCAGATAGTGTAAGCAAGTGCTTAAGGGAGAGCCTGACAAAGGATGGACACCTGGCACAAAACAGGTATTTGTGCTATGAGTACATAGAAGAAAGGTGTGCAGCCCTCACTGCAGGTATAGGGGGAGTGACAGCCCTTGGGAAGAACTCTAAAGTAGAAAGAGGGATGCTTTAGAGGACTCAGCGGGTAGAGTGATGTTGCTGGCCATCACACTGGCAACTGCACTATACAAATCGTGCCCCGCTTTTCCCTGCCGTGAAGAGACTGAGGCACAGAAAGGAAACAAGAGGAAACTAAAGCCCCATTTCCCTGTAGTCTCACAAACACAGCTGCCCCTCTGCCTTTTGCTTTTCAGGATTATAGACAGATGATATGCACAGGCCATTTCACAACTGGATTTGCTCACAATGACTCTGCAGACAGTAGTTCTTTAATTAAGGCAACTGAAGTCCACACATCATTCCAGTGTGGAGAATACTTAACAACCCACGTTTGAAAATGCTGAATCTATCTATTAAAACATTTATAGATGGCACTTTCATTTTCTAGCATTTTACTTCCATTTGTTCTTCATTAAAAGCAATTCCCCTGACTGTGTGCAATGTTCAGCAATTTTGTTAGCAGTTGGCAAATTGGATTCTTAATATTTAATCTAATTGGGAACAACATTACACAACTCAAACTGAACAAGCAATTTAGTTGTCAGATCATTATAAAACCATAAACACCTTTCTGATGAATGTCTTTATTTTCATAGTGTGGCTTGAAGGTCCGATTTTAAAAAAAAATACCAGTCTCCAATTTAATGTGTGCACATGTTTCTTAAAAATTACTAAAGAATCACTATGTGTGATATTTTTTACAACGAGAGACATTGTCGGTTAAGTGAAATGAACATGAGCTCCACCATCAGGGTCACCCTAGATTCAGATACTGGCTTTGTAAATTGTAAACTCTGAGATCGTGGCTAAGAAGTGACTCCTGAGAGTTCCCGCCTTCATGTGAAAACGCTGAATAGAACTACAAAAACGATATTGGAATGAGATACCACCTACTGGATATGATTGTTGAAAAGACCAAATTATAGAATAAATTAAATGTCTGATATGTATTAAGCGTACTGCATGATCACTACATAAATAGTAGCCATGTGAATTAAGTAATAAGTCTTATTGTCATTAGGAGTGTTACTTCTTTCTATTAATATCATTATAATGCCAACAGCTTGTCATCTCATTTTCCCTCATAATTAGACCACAGTCCGGAGTTACAGGAGACAAACAGATGGAGGAAGGGGAGAGGATGGCTAAATTCCGCGTGTTGTTTTCAATTTTATGTAATTTCTTTTTTTATTTTTTTAACTTGATGTCTTTGACTGCTTTAAGACTTGGCTCTCAGATCTGGCAGAAATAGCTTTTGGAGACAGAATTTTAGCTTGTTAAGGATCAGATGTGGAGAAAGTTTATCTCCCTTGCAAATTGCTGTTTATAGATTTAAGAAAGAGAAGGATGAATTTAAGCACTAGAATGATGCAAGAAGTAAAAATAAATGAAAATGGACTGAGGGGTTGTACAAAGGAGGGAAAGTCCAACGAACTCAGGAGTAGAGAGGAAGCGGCAAGCTCTAGTAGGCTGGAACCCACTTAGAGGACACTATCAAGGAGGCACCCACAATGAACAGGAGAGCTTGATGGACAGGAGAGCTTCTATAGCTTTGAAGACTTGTGGCTGGAAGTCTGCTGCCAACCCAACTGGATTCAACATAACTTTTGATGGTGTTCAGGATGGCTTTGTTGTGGGAGCCTTTCTAACCCAGGGACCAAAGCCTGATGATCCTCCTGTGGTTTCACGTTCACCTAATTTCTCCAAATCCAGCCTGTTCTGTCCCTGACACCAGTCTCCCATCCCAACACAACTGCATCTATATTCTATGCCTTCACCTTACCAAATCCATTGTGCAGACAGCCAGGTGATTGCCCCTGGTTTTTACTCAACAGAGATCCCAGGAAATGAGAGTCCATCTCCTCTTGGGAACTGCTCTGCCATTTCTCCGACGCAAATGCTATTACTATTTCTATGCAAAGGTAATAAACAATTCTATCAAGAATAATTATGATTTGTGTTATTATGAATAGCCATATTTTAAAATTAAGTATAATACATGCACACAGCATGCTTAATATGGTGCATGTATGCATTTATTCAAGAATCACTTATTGGGCATTGTTTCTGGACTAGGTACCAAGCAGAACTCTACTAGGAAATGAAAATATTATTTGTATATGACTTTAGGTTAAAGATCCTTGTAGTTTAGCATGTGAGGCAGTGCACAGACTAATGATTTTAGGAGTCTGATAAGTGCTATGATAAATTTACACATAAATGCTATTGCAGCACAAAGAAAGATGTCTGCATCATTCTGGGGTCAGTTAAGAAAAACACCATGTAAAAAATAATCCTATTGTTTAAAATATATAGTTAGCCAGATAGACACATAGGTGAAAATTCCAGGCACCTAGATAAGGAAAAACCTATTGCATAAGGGAAAAATAAAACTGATACGATTCTAGCAGAAAGTACAAGGTTGAAGCTGAGCTTAGACTCAGAGTCATAAAGCAGTATGAAGGTCTCTCTTGTTTGTCGTGATGATAATTTTAAGATTCAGCACCTCAAATTAGCCTTAGGTGAAGATGGAGCAGAGGGAAGAGGATCAGAAAAAATTAAGAAAGTTGTGAGTCTGTGCTCTGTCTAGATAAGAAACAATTAGGACATATTTGCAGGCAGTGGAAGAACGGGAAGAGGCAAAAAACGCAAAGACACAGTTTGTAGAGATCAGTCACTAACGTAGATGTAAGAGAGAAGAGGGGATCGGGGATAATTCTGAGGTTTCCAGTGACTCAAATAGACAACAGAGATTTTTCAAAAAGTTTTAGATCCTGTGAAGATGGACATGATTAAATATCACATGATTTAATATCTAGAGTCTAACAGTCTGGGCTCAAACCCTAGAACCACCATTCACAATCTATCTAATCTTGGGCCAGTTACTTATCTCTCTGCCAAAGTTACCTTATCTATAAAATGAGGGAAAACTACTAGATTCCTGGTAGGGTGCTAGGGAAGAGCAAATTAGATAATGTGTGCAAGAACTTAATATGGGAGACAGAAAATAGTAAATGCTCAAAATAATATTTTAACTAATAATATTCCATTAATTAATTGAAAGTATGGACTCTGATCTGAATGTTGGCCATAGAGCCACTTCCCTCATATCTAGAAACTCACCGCCATGATCCCTGGAAATAACTATTACGTAGCAAAGAGAACATTAGCCTTGGAGTCTTGAATCTAGCATCTAATATTTCCTAGATGGACAATCCTAGGCAAGTCACTTTCAGTCTCTGAGCCTCAGGCTTCCATTCTATGATAGAAGTTAACAGGTTGCAAAGGTGTTATTAGAAATATTAAATGAAACAAGAGGGTGAAGTGCTCTGGGACAGACAGAACATTATAGAACCCCAAAATCATGTTGCATTAATTGATACATCAATAACAATTGTCAGAAAGGACAACTAAGGCACCTTGGGAAGATTGCATGGGCACTCCATTCTCAGCACCCTCTTCCCACCCATGAATGGCTCAGATCCTATAAGTGATGCAAAGCGAAGATTGGAGAAGCCCCCAGCAGATATTCTGGCAGCCATGAGCAAGCATCAGTTTCTTTGGACATTCTCTTGGGAATGAGAATGAGATCAGCATAGAACAGGATTCTCTGTATTACTCAGAGAAAGCAATTAATGAGTCAGAGGGGATGGCAAAAGTCAGTGAAAAGTGATATTCATTTCCAATAACAAATACCAGAACAGACTATGTTTACAGTGAAGAGTACAGTGTACATGCTTCTACGCCTATAGACAAGGGGCCTGTCTGCACATGGAACAATCTGAAGACATGGTTCTAATAGGGTTTGCTTGTCATGTCTACTCCAGGAATAGAAGATCTGCAGTGAAATGGTGGCAGTGAGTTGCTGGTTGCCAATTAAAATCTAAATAACTACAATAACAGTTTTTGTGAAGATACTACCAATAAGACCTAGAACCACTGGGGGTTGGCTAGATAAAAGAGGACATATCTGATCAATTCTGAGATAAGCTTTCTTCAGACTATGTTTTAATAGCATTCACACTCACGATATTTATTGAGTTCCAGGTGCTTACACAGATGCTGAAGGTTATAGCATGAAGGCAGACATGTCTGCCTTCACCGGGCCTTCAGCCTGTAGTGAAGACAGATAACTGTCTGCAGTGAGATTGGCATTGCAGTAATGGAGAAAGGAAAAGGATGCAGGTAAGGGGTGTTGGGTAACGCCTGTCTGAGCCAGGAACATTCATTCTGAATCCTAAAGAATGGCCAAGGGAAAGCTTCAAAAAGTCAATTATCTGATGAACTGCCTTTCTCACTCATTTGGGCAATAAATACCTAAAGTCATCTGATGTGTTTATGAACAAGATGGCGGTTGGAAAGCATGACTGTTTCTAAGCCCCATTAAACAGCCAGTGATGGGTTGCTCATTGGAGAGTGAAAATCTGCTCTCTAAACTCTGATTAATCCACAGGAATCTTTGGCTTGGTAGCCCTTGCAATAAGCATATTCATATAGCCTAACCCATGTTCTTGGAAGAGAGCTGCAATCCTAACCATCTTATAAAGGGGGACACTGAGGCATGAGGACACATAACATGTAGGCTGCAGAGCTTTCCAGAGCTTTGGGGTATGGAGTCTACCAGCTTCTTCACTGTATGGTTGTGTAACTTTGGTCAAATAACACAAACCCTTGTTGCCTTGGTTTCCTGATGCACGTGATAGTATAATAATAGTCACCTCAAAGCTGCGAGGGATAAGTGAGATAATCTATGTGTTGCCTGTCACCAGAATGACCAGCATCATCACCACCATCATCAACAGCATCATCACCATTATCTGATACCTCACGAACATGCCCACTTAGGTCAAGAGTCTGGAAATTTGTACAGAATCTATATTTATGTAAATAGTAACTACATGAAATAATGTGCTTCATGGCTGGAATTATCAATATACTTCTGGATAGTCATATCTAGACAACAAAATGGTGTAACTGAAAAAGCTCTTAGCTTAAGATGGGGAGAAGTGATTTGGAATTCCAATATTGTTCTCTGTAAGATAGGAAAAAAACATCTCTTGCCTCTTGCCTTCCATGTGAAGCTATTCATTTGTTCTCTCTTTGATATATTTCTTTTCTTTTTTTTTTTTTTTTTTTTTTTGAGACAGAGTCTCCGTCTGTGACCCAGGCTGGAGTGCAGTGGCATGATCTCAGCTCACTGCAACCTCTGCCTCCAAGGTTCACGCCATTCTCCTGCCTCAGTCTCCTGAGTAGCTGGGACTACAGGTGCAAACAAGCATGCCCAGCTAATTTTTTTATATTTTTAGTATAGACAGGGTTTCACCGTGTTAGCCAGGGTGGTCTTGATCTCCTGATCTTGTGATCTGCTTGCCTCGGCTTCCCAAAGTGCTGGGATTACAGGTGTGAGCCACCATGCCCAGCCGATATATTTCTTTATACAACAGCATTCGGTGAGTTTCCTCCTACGTGTGAGGTGCTGAGGATGTATCAGTGTTCATGAACTACCTGGTCCTTTCCTTCATGTAGCTTTTGTAGCAGTGGAGACAAAGTAGGAAGAGAAAAAGCTGAATATTACTATGAAACAGCCATGGGATAAAGACAAGAAACTGGAGGGATTCTTTTAGGCCATCTCCTAAATGTAAGGAATTCTTATTTCTGTATCAAAAATTACCTCTCTCTTCCAAACAATGAAACTATTAATGGAAGTCATATTTAACTCCCACCTCTTCACACTAAGTATAATTGGTAGACTTTAATGGGTGAAAATTTAGTATTTATGGAAACATGATAACTAAGATTACTTCCAAATGTGTGAGCAACGAGACTTCAGGGGAAAATAAAAATGGAATCCATGTAGATGCCGTTCTTGAATTAACTAAAAAATGTGCATATGAGCAAAAATAGAAATAATTCTACTTCTATTACTTCTAATTAAAGCTATACTAAAAATAATGAGAAAAATAAAAGCAGGAGAAGGAAAAAGATGAGAGCTACCATTTATTCAATATTTACCATATGTCAATCACTCTGCATACATTAACCATGAGGACAACCATGGAAGTCACATGGGGATAGCAATATGTCCTGCTCACAAACACATATTAATTTAGTGCAATACCCATATACAAAATAGTGAACAGTTCAGAACTACAGATGTGGGTTACAATGTGAGCTCTAATAATTTCCCTTAGAAAAGATGCCTGGTGTCTCAGATCCCCTGTTTGCTCCTCTACAAAGTGGGACTCATACTTAGAAATGTTCATGGGTGTTAGAAATGTTAAAAAGATGATGTTTGCAAAAACTGAATATACAGCACAGAGTTACTCAATAAATATCCTTCCTCCTGTCTTTTTACCTGGGCACTGGATTTCTTGCCTGCTAAGGTTTGCTACCGGCCACTCTAGAGACCCTGTTCAATGCCCTGCTCCTTCCAAACTTATACACACACACACACACACACACACACACACACACACACAGAGAGAGATTTATGAATAGAATGTTGTCCCATCAGACAAGGCAACGCAGCCAAGAAACTGCTTACCAGGCACCAGTAAAATACTCCTCAAGAAAATGAAATTGAACCAAAATAGAAAATAAAACCATTTCTAAAATTTCAACAATAAAAATAAGTTGAAATGAGTTGAACGCATTTGCAGGTGATGATAAATATCGTGTGCCTATTTACCTGGCTAACCCATTGTGAGCTGTATCTGTAACTGCCCTTAATAACCACACAGCTGAACACTAGTAATTTGGTCTCCATGGAAACAGAAGGTAATACCTGTACTACTGTTCCTAGATGGATCTTTTATTATTTCAATATTTGAAAGGTGATTTTTCAAGATGATAGAATCTGTAAAATATATTCAATTATGCATAACATGGGAGATAGGAAGTGTGGAGTTTCGAATACCCTTTGGTTTTGCTTATTTTTCAGGGAGAAAAAAAAATGACACTGATGGGGAGAACAGGTTGATATTTTAGAGGAAAGGATCACAACTCCCAGATCTCCTGTAATTTCTAATACTGTTAAACCTGGAACCTGTCCCTGGCAGCTTTCATCGTAGGGGCTGATTTATTGCCTTTAGTCATCTCACAGAAGCCCACCAGGCACCAATGCATGCCCAGAACCCTAGTGAATTCAGGAAGGCCACTCGGCAATCACACAGTGAGGTTCACAAAATCTGGGTAAAGATTTGAGATGGGGATTGAGAAAATAACAAAGAAGCGTGGTCTGAGATAACAAATGGTCCAGGCCGTCCTATTCCTCCAGTAGTTAAAACAGAAAACCAGGGTCATCCTTGAATGTTCTTTCCTTCTTACCTAGACCTGTTCATTCTCTCTCTTAAATAACTCTGCCTCCCTCCCCCATTTCCTGTTGCATTAGCACGGATCAGGTTCTCCCTCAGAATACTACAAATGTGTTTTTACTAGTCAGCTCTTTCCCTCTAGGAACTCATGTTCTGGTAGAAACAGCAACAGATGCATATGTGCTTGTGATAAGCAGTTCATATTAACTATTCACAGACAACAGCTAATAGGCTGACCTCCTGCCCTGGATGATCTCATGGATTTAAAATATTAACTCATTTGCTTCTCACCCCAAACACACTGATTGTTCTTGTTAGTATTATCTCTATTTTACAAATGGCTTTAACTCACATACAAATAAAGTGATTTGCCTAAAATCACACAGACACATACGTGCACATACACACACACACACACGTGCACTCATGTGCAGAATGTAACAAAGCAGAGAGTAGAGCATAAGCAGTCTGGGTCCAGAGCCCAAGGTGCACATGGTGGACACTAACGCAGGTATATAATTTGAAATGCTTGGGTTGCTCAAAGGTGACAATATTACAACAAGTACCCCCTTGGTTGGGTCACCTTTCTAGCCAGGAGTCTAGGATAGGCCTGCTGTTTCTTTCCAAGCGCTAGGCAAGTGGAACTCAAATGTCACTATAATCAGCAGCTGCAGTACCACCCTCTCCTCTGGGGTACCTTAGGAAGCTCTTGCTGCATCAACTGCTAGTGCGAGGCAAAAAGCATCGTTGTTGAGCCTGGAGCCTCGGAAGCCACACTGCTCAGGTGTGTGTCCCGCACGACTGCTTACCAGCTGGTGCCTTGCCCTTTCTGGGCTCCCGTTTCTTCATCTTAAAAAGGAGATGACTAATGACCTGCCTTATAGGTGGTCACTTCATTTAAATGAGTAAATGAATGCACAGAGCCTAGAAGCATATCTAACGCATTGTAAGTGCTTGGTAAGTATTGATGAGGAAGAGGGTGACGGGGATGGTAATGATGCTAGTGGTGGTGATGATGAAATTGAAAACAGCTACCACTTCTAAAACACAAGAACTCCCCCCAGCTATTTCAAGTCCTGTGTTCGTATTGCCAGTGTGCATTTCATGTCATGGTTTATAAGAAAATAGGAAATAGAACAACTAATTGCACATCTATAAATGTTCAAAAGTCCCATATAAAAAGGAGAGTAAGAAACAAGGGACCACTGCCTCAGCCAACAAGGAGAAACAAATGTACTCACCTATCTGAAATAAGTAAAATCTAGATAAGATAGGTGAGTATGTTTTTCAGGCTTTGGATATCAGGCTGCATAGAGTAAAAATGAAGTGAGTCCTACTATTGTTTGTTCTAATACACTTCCTGAAGGGAGTTTCCGGGCCACGATGCAGAAAGGTGAAACCCAGGAAAATTCTAGCTGACTCTTTGTATTAGTCTTTTCTTGCATTGCTAGAAGGAAATGCCTGAGACTGGGTAATTTAGAAAGAAAAGAGGTTTAATTGGCTCATGGTTCTGCAGGCTGTCCAGGAAGCATACTGGCTTCTGTTTCTGGGGAAGCCTCAGGAAATGTACAATCATGGAAGAAGGAGGAGAAGCAGACACCTCTTAGATGGCAGGAGTAGGAGCAAGAGAGAGATCAGGGAAGTGTCACCCACTTTCATGCAACCAGATCTCCTGAGAACTCACTCACTATACAGCACCAAAGGAGATGGTGCCAAACCATTAATGAGAACTCTGCCCTCATGATCCAATTACCTCTCAGCAGGCCCCACCTCCAACACTGGGGATTATAATTCAACATGTGATTTGGTGGTGACACAGATTCAAACCATATTACTCTCAGATTGGAGAAGATAGAATGCAAATTACAGGGAGTTTAGGTGGGCTAGAGTTCACAGGACAGAGTGCTGAATAGGAGAGCCAAGGAAACAATTCCCAGGGCTCACGCAGGACTGAGAATTAACTGATGTGTCAGAATGAAAAACCTCATAATTCATGGAATATTGAGGAGAAAACTCAGAAGGGCATTACTTCAGTGGTTGGGTAAAATTAGCCCTAGAGTAAAAGCTGCTCTGATCCCACCAAACCAACCTCAAAAGGCAAACTTTGGAAAGATCAGATTCCAAGTAACTTAACCACATCCAATTACAAAGCTGAAGAATGCATAAGTATATATGAGTGTGCACGGGCATGCACATGCGCACACACCCACACATACCCAGCACTGAGAAATATGAAACCACAATACCTCTCATTGAATACAAAACTACTAGGCATACAAATAAGCAGGAAAATGAAATATATATAAAGAGAAAAATCAATCAATAGAAACTAGTTCAGAAACAGCAGCAATGATACAGCTCTCAGCAAGGACAGTTGCAAAGTGAAAGAAGATGATGTACAGAGTGGGAGGTGGAGATATGGAAGACAGAAAAGAGGAGATGGAGAGAGAGACAGAAGGGGAGCTGACAAAGATGCAGAAACAGAAGGACAACCGAGAGGTAAGGGGATAAACAGAGAACCATGTGAGTAAGGAGAGAGATGCCTGGAGAAAAAAGGCAGATACAGGAGGAGGAGCAGGCAGTGGCAGATAAAAGGGATAAAACAGGATGTCAGAAAGGGGGTCGAATAGCAATCGCCTACCCACTGCTTCTTAACTCTTACCACAATTGCAGCTCAGAACTAATCGGTGCAATTGTCTATTTATTCTATATGTGCCCCCTCCCCAAAGAAAAACTTCCCCACCAAAGCCCTGTCTGTCCACAAAGCCAGGATATCATCTGTCTTATTCACTGCAGTTTTACCGATGATTCAAACAGCCCATTGAATATAGCAGCGTGGCCCAAAGTTACTGAATATATTAAAGAAGAAGGGGACAAATGTAACCATTATTTTACTGACCAGGCTGAAGAGGTTCGTCAACTTGCTCAAAGAAAAAAGGTAGTAAGTAGAATACTAACATTTAGATGTGGTGGGTTTTGGGTTTTTTTTGTTTGCTTGTTTGTTTGTTTATAGGTTTTCTGTTTTGTTTTGTTTTGTTTTTTCTGTAATTCTGAGTTCAGGATATTCCTAAGAGTCAGAAAAACAAAATGAATTTTTTAAAAAGATTCTGAAAAGCAACCCACGAGAAGTCTTTTAACTTCTCAACGAATAATTATTCTTAAATTATGGATTATATTTTCTCAATTAGGACAACTGTGAGCACAGACAGCTCAGAGAGTCTTTATCCTATATTTAGGAGAAAGACACATTGCCTTCTGCAGCTGCAGGTAGGTCTGAGACAATGGAATGAACAAGGCCTGGCTGTGTAGGATGCTACTGTCGGGGACATGAGCCTCCTCCAGCCGTGAACTGGGTCCTTTTCATGTTCAGATTCCAAGATTAGGTACACAGGTGTTAGGGGTTATCTGCCACGCTGGTCTTCTGTAGCTTCTCTACTTGTGTCACACGGGAGCAGACAGTTTCTATTTCTGAACCTCCGTTTTCTTGTTCCGAAATGTCAAAGGTGATCTTTCCCTCTAACGGTTATCATGGGGTTAAACAGGAGAGAACAACAAAATCCATGTGGCAATGACTATTCCACTAGCGTCCATTTATGAGAAGCCTGCTAGTCTGGAAATGCACAGTGAAGAATAAACTACTTCCTCCAACACTTGTAGTCCAGGAGCTCTTGACTACAGAGACTGGCAAGGAAATAAGCAGTGACAATGAAATGTAGCAGTTGAAATGATAGGAGTGAGCAAAAAGATATTTGGGTCCCAGAGAAGGACCTCCTAAACCACGCAGGAGTCAGGCAAGAGGGTGGGAAGTAGGTTAGGACTTCGGAGGAAAGAATGCTTGTGCAGAGTATTGTAGGAGCAATAAGAATTCGTAAGGTACAGAGGATCCTGAAGGGAATCCCAGGCATAGGAGGCAGCCTACAAACAAGGGGGAAACTGAGAAAGATCATGTGTTTTTAAGGATCCTTTGGCATGGGTTGAAGGGTAGAGGTGGCCAAGACTCTAACTTCATTGAATATTAAACAAACACAGACACATATCTTACTCGGAGCATTGTGCACTAGCATTGCGGAAATGTGCTAAACTCACGTGTTCATCGTGGCACTATTCACAAGAGCAAAGACATGGAATCAACCTAATGCCACCAATGATGGATTAAAGAACATGTGGTCCAAATATAACCTAGAATACTATGCAGCCATTAAAAATAACAAAATTATTTTCTTTGCAGCAACATGGATATACCTGGAGGCCATTATCCTAAGCAAATTAACACAGGAACAGAGAAATGTCACATATTCTCATTTTTAAGTGGGAGTTGAACATTAGGTACACATGGATATAAAGATGGCAAGAATAGAAACTGGCAACTACTAGAGGTGTGGGGTGGGGGGCAAGGGTTGAAAAATTAACTGTTGCATACTATGTTCAGTGCTTAGGTGACAGGATCAACTGTACCACAAACCTCAGTATCATGCAATGTACCCATGTAACAAAGCTGCACGTGTGCCCCCCGAACCTAAAGTAAAAGTTGAAAAAAAAAAATAAAGATAAAAATGCTAAAGCTAGGGAAATACCACAGTTGAAGAACATTGATAATTGCAGACCAAAGAATTGACAGCGTTCGGTAGTTAACACATTCAGGAAGGCGTAGGTGTCCAGCTGAGATGGAGCAATGCAGGAAGTCATCCAGCATCAAATACAGAGCAGGATTCATGCATGCACACATGCACACACACACAGGCAATGCAAGAGGGGCTAGACAGAATCAAGACCAAAACAATTTTAAAGATACATTTAAAGGTTCCCCATCATTGAGTAAGAACTGGCATAGAAGAACAGTATTACAATGTAGCTACACCTAAACAGTTAAAATTATCTGGTTGGCATATGTTATGGACTTGACGTTTGTGTCTCCCCAAAGCTCATATGTTGAAGTCTTATTCAGAGGTAAGGCCTTTGGAAGGTCATTAGAGTTGGATTAGGTCATGAGGATGGGACCCTCATGATGAGGTTAATGCCCTGAAGGACATTATTAAATAGGCCAGACACAGAATATATAAATCCTCCATGATCCCAGTTATATGTGGAATCTAAAAAAAGTCAAACTCGTAGAAACAGAAAATAGAAAGGGGCTTATTAGACACTGGCTGGGCAGAGGTGGGGAGAACAGGAAAGGCAGGAATGGAAAAAAAAAGGACAAATTGGTTCAAGGGTACAAAGTTTCAATTAGACTGAAGGAATAAGTTTTAGTGATCTATTGCACTGCATGGTGACCACAGTTAATGATAATGTATATTTCAAAATTGCTACAACATAGATTTTAAACATTCTTACCACAAAGTAAAGGATAAGTTGGTGAGTGACAGATCAGATATGTTAATTAGCTTGATTTAATCTGTACAAAGGATACATAGATCAAAAGAATTACACTGTATCCCACAAATATATGCAATTATTATTTGTCAACTAAAAATAAATAGAAAATTAGATGGAACAACAAAAAAAGAGGAAAATATATGGATCTCTGTCTGCTCTCTGCTATGTTCAACAAGAAGCTAGCCATCTGCAAGCCAGGAAGAGAGCCCTCACTGGACACTGGTTTTGTGGGCGCCTTGATCTTGGGCTTTTCAGCCTACAAAACTGTGAGAAATAAATGTTTGCTATTTAAGCCAAAATAAAAGAAAAAAGTAAAAGAAAAGAAAAACATTTTTTAATTCTCAAGTGCTATAAGTGTATGTGTGTTGTGCAGGGGTTGGGCAGAGAATAGACACCTACACTATTGGAGGTCAAATGGTCTTAGAGTCAGAGACGTAGATTCGGGTGCACATAGTTTAATAAGGCACTGCTTTCGGAAGCAAATGATTGAGGGACTAAGATAAGTCAGGGCAGATGCTAAGCAAGGATGTATTTTCTATTAGTAATTGGGTTAAACTTGAGACAAGAGGTGGGCAGTCTCTCACACCCAGGTGCCAGGCAGTCATGAGTTGTGAGCAGGGACAGGTGAAGCTCTGAGCTTTCAACACCAACCCTCATAGCAACTGGCAGGTTGGTGGTGCATGGTTCTGGTAAAGGAGATCTGTATACTATGCACAGAGGAGGGAGGAAGAAGTTCCAGTTATATTAAAGGTGTATGCTCATTCCACAGAGGCCTGGTGGAACCTGGAATTCATGAGATTTTGCAAGGAAATAGTATTTGAGCCACATTTTAGAGGTGGATAACTTATCATTATTATTATCCTATATAACAAGTCATCAAGAAAAATTAGCAGATAAAGTACCCTGAAGTTCTAAAAAAAGAAAACTTTCTGGGAACCTACCGTGTGTGTGTGTGTGCGTGTGTGTTTGTGTGTGTACGCATGTCATTTTTTTTTTCCATTCATTCTGCAAACAAGTACCGAGCATTAGTTTATGTTGAACACTATGGTAGGTCATGGAGACACTGTGATGAACAAGAACATCTATGACACCTGCCCTCATAGAGCATAGAGTCACTGTTATAAACTAAGACAAATGCACAAAAGGAAAGGAAGAGAATTCTGTTACAATGTATGACAAAGGAACCTGACAAACCTAGGAGTCAGGAAAAGTTCTCCCAAGGAATTCACCTTTAAACTGATCTGAAGGATGAATAAGGCCAAAGAGTAGGGGTTGTCCAGGAAGTGGGTGCAGTATGTGCAAAGGCCCTGTGGTTGCACAGAGCCTGGGTAACTCAGGGCTTTTTGTGTGTGTTTGTTTTGTTTTTGAGATGGAGTCTCACTCCGTCACCCAGGCTGGAGTGCAATAGTGCAATCTCAGCTCACTGCAACTGCCACCTCCCGGGTTCAAGTAATTCTCCTGCCTCAGCCTCCCAAGTAGCTGGGATTACAGGCATGCACCACCATGCCCAGCTAATTTTTTTTTTTATTTTTTATTATACTTTAAGTTCTAGGGTACATGTGCATAACATGCAGGTTTGTTACATATGTATACATGTGCCATGTTGGTGTGCTGCACCCATCAACTCGTCAGCACCCATCAATTCGTCATTTATATCAGGTATAACTCCCCAATGCAATCCCTCCCCCCTTCCCCCTCCCCATGATAGGCCCCATTGTGTGATGTTCCCCTTCCCGAGTCCAAGTGAGCTCATTGTTCAGTTCCCACCTATGAGTGAGAACATGTGGTGTTTGGTTTTCTCTTCTTGTGATAGTTTGCTAAGAATGATGGTTTCCAGCTGCATCCATGTCCCTACAAAGGACGCAAACTCATCCTTTTTTATGGCTGCATAGTATTCCATGGTGTATATGTGCCATATTTTCTTAATCCAGTCTGTCACTGATGGACATTTGGGTTGATTCCAAGTCTTTGCTATTGTGAATAGTGCCGCAATAAACATACGTGTGCATGTGTCCTTGTAGTAGAATAATTTATAATCCTTTGGGTATATACCCAGTAGTGGGATGGCTGGGTCATATGGTACATCTAGTTCTAGATCCTTGAGGAATTGCCATACTGTTTTCCATAATGGTTGAACTAGTTTACAATCCCACCAACAGTGTAAAAGTGTTCCTATTTCTCCACATCCTCTCCAACACCTGTTGTTTCCTGATTTTTTAATGATTGCCATTCTAACTGGTGTGAGATGGATGCCCAGCTAATTTTTATGTTTTTAGTAGGGATGGAGTTTCACAGTGTTGGCCAGGCTGATTTCAAACTCCTGACCTCAAGTGATCTGCCCGCCTTGGCTTCCCAAAGTGCTGGGATTGCAGGTGCGAGCCACCACACCCGGCCCTAACTCAGAGCTTTCTGTACAGAGTCTGGCCTCTCCAGAGCACGCTCCACGACAAACTGTCCTGCCTTCAGCAGGAAAGATATGTTCTCTTCCAAGTAGCCCCAGCTCCCAAGTTCACAACTGATCAGATCAGGGCAGACACGTGACCTAAGGGCAGCCAATCCCTAGGATGTCCAGTGACCTTTGACATGGCTGTTGCTAAAACCTCTGCTCAAATATGGGTGCTCATCTTTGCCCTAGTCAAACCAATAATCCTCTTTAAAAGTGTTTTCTGGGAAATAAGAACAGAGTCAGCTATTTGAGAGTGGGGGAGTGAAATAATTAAATACAAAGTGAATCCTCAAAGCAAGGGCAGCCCAGGGAGCTGACAATGGCACATTAGTAGGGACATTCATGAATAGGATCCTATCCAGCCCTGCTGGGACCTGCCTTGGATCCAGAATTTCTCACTCCAATTAGCAAAACTCCAGGCATACAACTGCTCCTACCTTTGGCATACTATGAGAGTCCTGTTGTTTTCTTACATTTATTATTGATAGCTTTATTAGGGGTATAACTGACATACCAAAACTGCACAAACTTAAAGTATACAGTTTGGTGAGTCTGGGCACATGCGCATGTTCATGACACCATCACCCCAATCAAGGAAACAGTCACATCCATCACATCTAGAAGTTTCCTTGTGCTTTCTGGTGTGTTTTAATTTTGTCTCCTTTTTTTTTCTTTCTGTGGTGGTGGTGGTTGCTTCTCATAAGACCACTTACTATGAGATCTGCTCTCTCAACAAATTTTTAAGTGTACAATATAGTATTGTTAGCGCTAGGCATTATGTTGCACAACAGATTTCTAGAATGTATTCATCTTGCATAATTGCAAGATGAACTGCAATGAAAAAAACTGCCTATTGTCATATGTCTCTGTAGTACCTCTTTAATCCTGCTATCAAGGCAACCTAATAGAATATACAGCAGGTTGTACATTATAGCTTCTCCTGCCTTCTTCATACACACAGAAAAGCATCTGTTTCTGAGCCATGCACGTGACTGCATTCTGACCCTATCTTGGGCACTTTATGTGTGCATTGTCTCTGGCTCAAAGAAGTTAAATGATGAAATCAAGGACTAGAGCGACTAGGACTAAATTTGGACCTATGTGTTTGACTCCCAAGTCTATATCTTTTGGGCCATTCCAAGAGACGTCAGTTGGGGGTAGACATCAGAATCAGGTGGTAAGAATTTTTATCCAAACTTCACTCTAGCTGGGCTGAATCGGAATCTTTAGGTGTAGAGCTGAGGTATGCGTAATTTAAAAAATACTCTCCAGAAGACTTGGATGTGCACTCCTGGTTAATAACTATTGCATCACCCCCAGCTGCAGGAGCAGGTGCTTTCTGCCTATTCCCCAGTACCATATTCAAAGTTGTTTATCACTCATGAACTGCTAAGAAGTGCACATTTGTTGGACTTCTGATGTTTATTTTTATGTTAAAGAATACACGGAGATATTTGAGGCTATGGAGTTGAGGGACATATGTTGGCAGGGAGCGGACCCGTGTTTGACAAGGTAGGTTTCACAGGCTGAGCTGAATGACAGACTCCCCTGAGCCGGCTTACTGGGAGCATATGTCATATACCTCCACAGCTTCTGGTTGCTCTTCGGAATTGACTTTTCTTCCTCTGAAGCCTCTCAAGCAGTACCATCAGGCCAGCATGGGACTTAGGAAAAGGAAGAGGACAGCAAGGCTTGCAAGTGCTGGCTGCATTACAGCACAAGGCCCTGATGTCTCCCTGGTTCCCAGGATTCTCTTCAGCCATCCAGCTGCAGCATCTGTTCTTTCTGGGCCAGCTACAATTTCAGACTGAGGACAGAGCAGCAGGGGTATCCAGTAAATAGGTGTAAAGCGTCCTGTTAGTCTGCTGATTGGGTTCCAAACAGAGCACAGCTGCTTTTCTGTTGACTGCTTTATCCCTCCTGCAAAGTGCCCGTGTTTCCCTATATGAACACTCACACGTGTGTGCATGTGCACACCACACTCACACGGAAATCGGCAATGCTGTCAGCACAATGCTGTTTGGTCAGTTTCTGGCTGTCCTCATCACTAGGGGAAGTCATTTAAGGAGTTTCATGGGGTTCACACCATTGCATCTTCCTTCCATGCATTGCCCCTGCTGTGTCCTCCTCTTTGGCACCTTTTTCATGGGGCCCGCTAGAAACTGAGTTTGAAAGAATCATCTCCAAGGGTGTCTGGGCCTGGCACTGGACACCTTCTATGATCTGACCCATCTCCCACTAAAGCTCACAAAGTGTACACAATCTCAAGACCATAATACAAATGTTAATGATGTCTTGCACGTCAGACACCCAGCCTTCAATAAATATGGTCCTTCCATCTAGTGTGCCTTTCCCCAGAGACCCATAGTTATAGTCAGAGTAGGTAAGACAGTGCTGAAGTAGCAAACAACCCTAAACTCTCAGTGGGTAACAACATAAAAGCTGAGTTATCACTGTGGAAAGTCAGTGTTTCAGCCCTTCCATTTTGTGATGCTGCCACCTTAACACACACCTTCTGTATTAGTCTGCTCTCATGCTGCTATAAAGAACTGCCCAAGACTGAGTAATCAAGAAAGGAAAGAGGTTTAATCGACTCCCAGTTTCAATGGCTGGGGAGGCCTCAAGAAACTTACAATCATGGCAAAACACACCTCTTCACAGGGTGACAGGAGAGAGAATGAGTGCTGAGAGAATGGGGAAGACCCTTATAAAACCATCAGCTCTCATGAGCACTCATTCACTAACACAAGAACAGTATGGAGGAAGCCGCCCCCATGGGTCAATTATCTCCACCTGGACCCGTCCTCCTGCCCCTTCCTCCCCACCCCGCCCATGGGTCAATTATCTCCAACTGGACCTGTCCTTGACACTTTGGGATTATTACAATTCAAAGTGAGGTTTGGATGCAGACACAGAACCAAACCATATCACCTTACAAAGGCACCACAGAAGGGGGTGGAGACTAGCACATAAAATATTTCTCAGGGATGAGATACGCATCCACTGGCTAGAGTCCAAACACATGGCCCCAAACCAACTATAAGAAAGGCTCAAAAATGGGTCTTCAATTGTGCATGTAAAGATCAAATGGGAACATAGCCAATCTCTGCCATCATGGTCATTCTGATCAGCCACAATCTATTTCACTCTTCTTTCCACATCTAGAGTAACCACTTTCAAGGGAAACAGCCCTAGGCTCATGAAGTCCCAGCTTCATACTGAAACTGCAGAATCCCTGAGTGATGGGTGCTGGTGTTGGCATTAGGTCTGGATGTGACTCTTTTACGTCCAACAACCTAAGACCTGTAGATATAAATTCACTACCCTTCAGAATGTACAATATTAGAAAAATAAGAGGATAACTGACAAAATTACTCCCATTAGGAGGAATGGAGAAAAGCCTGACTTGTAGCAGCCATGGGGCTACAATAGTTCTCAAATGCTGCTGGGCAGGCAAATTGAAAGCCCTCTAGCTGGAGCTGGGAACGGACTCATGGTTAGACACAAATTCTGCTACTGATTGGAATTCCTTTGTCCACGCCCCTGGACTCATGTGAGCTGTGCCCACTGGGTCTCCTTCTAAGAGGCTGTTCACCATTATTCTTATTCTTCTTGGACTGTTCTGAGGTAGACAGTGGGAACATGACACTTTGGAGACTATATGCTTTTTAAAGCCTACCTCTTGCCCTATAGCACCAGAAGCCAAAGGGTTGATAACAGTCTTAAAGAGTCAAACATTCTTGGAGTCCAAGTTGATAGTTTCTTTGACAATATAATTTTCTTCAAAAAACTGATTAGGCTGTCAATCTATTTGTTTCTGGTCTCTTCTAGTAAACACATTCAAAATTTTAAAATCTGCTTTGTTGCTTGGCTTTTCATATACAGGTTACATGAAGTTACTTTTTCAATAATTTCTAATTTATTTTATTAATTTATTATTTTTATTTTATTTTATATTTATGTATGTATTTATTTATTTTGAGATGGAGTCTCGCTCTGTCACCCAGGCTGGAGTGTAGTGGTGCGATCTCAGCTCACTGCAACCTCCGCCTACCGGGTTCAAGCAATTCTCCTGCCTCAGCCTCCCAGTGCTGCTGGGACTACAGGTGCAGGCCACCACACCCAGCTAACTTTAGTAATTTTAGTAGAGACAGGGTTTTGTCATGTTGGTCAGGCTGGTCTCAGACTCCTGAACTCAAGTGATTTGCCCACCTCAGCCTCCCAAAGTGCTGGGATTACAGGCGTGAGCCACCGCTGCTGGCCTCGAGATTCTTTTAAATGGTTAATTTGTAAACAGTAGGGACCAGGCAGACTTGTTCACCACCATCGCACTCATCCTCAGCCCTGAGAGGTTTAACGTAATCATTGTCCACAACACATGAGTGCACAATAAATGGCTTAGACTCAGCTACACTAACTGCAAAAAAGAGCAAACACTAATATAACTTTTTATTAAGGAGGCACCTATTTCTGATGACTCTGTGCTAGGTACAGAATGTGACAGATATGGCTTCCAACTTACCAGGAAGATGAAAGGAGGTGAGCAGGTGAAAAGTGACTTAAAGTGGACAAAAGACAAGTATTGGACACAGTCAGATCTGGAGTAACATCCAGCCCTGCCAGGAATCAGCTGTCTGATCCTGGCCAATTTGCTTCAGTTATTAGAGCTCTAGTTTCTTCAACTATATAATGTGAGTATATTCAGGAAGGTGTGAGGAGGCATATTAAAAATATACAGCAGAGAGCCAAACATAAATAAATGCTCACTAAATTTACCTGACATACTTATGTTACAAGGTCTATGGGTTTGTAGTGTCACCATCACAGCATCCCGGGGTGGGAGAATGGGGAAAGGAGAAAAGACAGGGTGGGGAGAAAGGGATTTCCCAAAGGGGAAATACCTTACCCTTCCTGAGTCCCACACAAATCTTATAGGTTAAGAAGATTTCATCCTCCCATCAAGAAAAGAAGAAGAAACAGGATCCGAATGGTTAGATGGCTCACTCAAGCTCTCACAGTTAATCCATGGGAAAACCCAAGCTTAGCCCTACCAGGTTTCCTTACTCCAAGGCCACTATTCTTGCTCTATGCCCTGCTTCTCTGTCACCTTGTGCTCACTCAGTATGTATCTACTTCATGTCTGTCATGCACCGTGAGCCATGCTGGGCACCAAGGACACAGTGGGGGAGTCATGGACTGCCTGGAAAGGAATTCCAGTGCTTCATTGTCACCATGTGACATCTCCATCATGCCCAGAAATACTGGTGTGGAGCAAGGATTCAGAAGGCAGACAACGTGGAACAAGGCAATTTTCAGTAATAGAAAAGGGTGGTGTACAACTTAGCAATACTGTAGACCGTTGCATTAAAGGCCCATTTTTACTGATTTATATGATTCATGAAAACGACCTGTGGAAATATGATGGGTTAATATGCAGATTGACGTAATGCACCATTTACTCAAAGCCCCCCTTAGTGTGTATATGATATAGCAACTTATATTTATCTGGCAGGATTTTATTAAATCAAACAATCATTTAAAAGATAAATTTTAAAGTTTTATAATTTTAATGGGGGAAAATGCAAAAGTGCTTGCAATCTTAATTCTTAAAATAGTAGAAGTTATGAAATACCTTTTTTAACCATAAAAGGTTTTTTCTTTAACTTGTGTTTTTATGTTTTCTTGGTAAATTATTTTTTATTTCACTTTTTAAAATTCTAGTAAAAACTTTTAATTTGAAATCTATCCTCTAAACAAAATTGTAAGTATTCAACACAGTATTTTTAATATAGGCACAATGTTGTATAGCAGATATCTAGAATTTATCTATCTCACATAAGTAAAATTTTATACTCATTGAACAGCAACCTCCCACTTTCCCCCTCACCACTGTCAACCACTATTATACTATCTTTTTCTATGAGCTTGACTATATTAGATACCTCATATGAATGGAATCCTGTAGTATTTGTTGTTCTGTGACTAGTTGATGTCACTGAGCATAGTCCTAAAATTCATATGGAACTACAAATGATCTCAAATAGCCAAAGCAAACTTGAGAAAGAAGTACAAAGCTGCAGGCATCACATTTCCTGATTTCAAAATATATTGCAGAGCTATAGTAATTAAAACATATGGTAAAGGTATAAAAGCAATATATAGACCAACTGAATCAAACTACAAGCCCATCCAAACTCACCAAATTGTACACGCTAAATACGTACAGGTTTTATGTCACTCATACCTCAGTAAAGTGGTTTTAACATAATAGTAGAAAACTAAGAAATGAACCAACTCATATACAGTCAACTGATCTTGGATAAGGTGTTAAGAGCACACAATGGGGAAATGACAGCCTTCGCAACAAATGATGATGGGAAAACTGGATAGCCACACACAGAAGAATGACATTGGACCAATATCTTAGACCATATACAAAAATCAACTCAAATGGATTAAACACTTAAACGTCAGACCCCAAACTGTAAAACTCCTAGAAGAAAACATAACGGGAATGCTTCAAGACATTAATCTTGGCAATGATTTCTTGGATATGACACCAAATGAACAGCAAAGAAAGCAAAAATAGATGACCAGGACTACACAAAACTAAGAAGTGTCTGCACTGTAAAGGAAACAACCAACAGAGTGAAAATGCAACCTGAAGAATAGAAGAAAAATATTTGCAAAGCATATATCCAATAAGGGGTTAATATCCAAAAAACATAAGGAACTCCTATAATTCAACAACAACAATAACAACAACAAATAAATAAATAAACTTGATTTTTAAAATTGGCAAAGGACTTGAATAGTCATTTATCCAAAGAAGACATACAAGTGGCAAATGGGCATATGAAATGATACTCAGCATCACTAATTATTAAGAAAATGCAAATAAAAAACAAAATGAGATATCACTTCACACCTCATTGTCACCACGTGACATCTCTCATCATGCCCACCAATACCGGTGAGGAGCAAGGCATCAGAAGGCTGATGAGACGGAACAAAGCAATTTTCAGTAATAAAAAGGATGGTGTATAAGTAAGCAATACTGTTGACTTTTGCATTAAAAGAGTTAAATGAATTAAACTTGTCAACAGTTATCTTGTAAAAGAAAGATAAGTGTTGACAACAGTATGAAAGATAAGTGTTGACAAGAACATGGAGAAACTTGAATCGTTGTACAACATTGATAGAAATGTAGAATAGTGCAGCCACTATGAAAAACAATATGGTGGCTTCTCAAAATGCTAAAAATATAATTATTATGTGATCCAGAAATCCAATTTCTGAATATATATCCAAAACATTTGAAATCAGAATCTCCAAGAGAAATCTGCACTCACTTGTTCATTGCAGCGTCATTCACAATAGCTAAGATATGGAAACAACTTACATGTCTATCAATGAATGAATGGATGAAGAAAAATGTATCTGTATACACATACACACTGGAATATCATTCTGTCTTAATAAAGAATGAAATCCTGCCACATGTAACCACAGGGATGAGCCTGAAAGACATTTTTTTTCTGGTAACTTTGGTCCTTCTCTAGGTAGTTAACCTTAAAGCATATTATTCACAAATGTCAAACAGCGGTACCTCTTGCATTCAGCTACTTTATCGGTGTACAAATGTCCTTGTGGCACACTCCGTGTGCAGGAAGACATGCTGCCACAATGAGTGTTAGCATAGCCTGGGGCCAGAGAGGACTGAGTTCTAGGTTCACATCTTCAAGTCTTGGGGAAGTCCCTAGGCTCACTGGGCTCAATTTTTCTATGTCTATAATCAAGAGATGATAATGAGGGATAATAATAATTGCTCTCAGAACTGAATTATGACTTTTGTGGGCCCCAGGCACCTTTGCCTTCATAGGCCTTCTTCATCCATAAAACAAGTATTTAAAATTACAGTTTTGCACCTGTTTGTATGAAGGTGAATATAATTCAGACTGGATCACAGTCCTTATTATTTTCTGATTTTAAAAGAAATTAAAACATTCCTTTGGTCCTTAAAAAGTACTGTAGACCCTAGCTAGTACTGTAGACCTGGCTACATCTACTGTGGCCACTTATTGTAGATATAAGAAGATATAAGTCTCTATCTCCTCACCTCACTGATTCAGCACTAACTGAGCACCCACAATATGTCAGAAACTAATGGGCACTGAGGGCTCTAGAAATGAATATGCTACACCAGGCTCAGGTGAAGACTGCCATTTCCGTTGCTGCATCACGAACCCCTTACACAGTGCCTGGGACAGAGTTAATGCTTGATTAATGTTTGATTAGTGAATAAACCAATGGCAGCATCTTTGCTCAAAGAGATGTCACTGTCCAGAGACAACATAATGACATGTTTAATGATAATTATGCATGTCTGTGTCTTACATATGTGACTCTACGTCCTCATGAAAAGAATATGAGGGTGTTCACAATAACAAGCAAGGGCATATTCAAAGCAAGGGCAAAGTGCAAAGAATCCAATAGAAATGGGTATAAGAGAATAAAAAGAAGAGCCTATGTAGGAGAAATAAGATTTCTGCCTGAGAGGCAGCTCTGTGCCTCAGTTCCCCCTCCCCACCCTGCCCTGCCAGACACACACCTCCCATCAGAGGAGAAGGGGTTGTCACGGCACAAGGCTCGGCATGGAAGGAGCCTTATAAAGCTAAGCACATCCTCTTGTCCAGTGTGAGCATTACTCACTTTGAGGAAGATATTGTTCTACAATTCTCTGCAATTCGACTTAAAGACAGCTTCAGAGTGGCAACCTTGTACGTTTTCTCAATGACATGCATTCCTCTGTCTGGGAAACCATCTTCAAAGTAAAACAAAGGAAGGGGGATTTCACTTTGTTGGCCAGCACACTCATCTCAGAGAAAGCTGCTCCAGCAGAACACCCTCCCCGCAGGGCCGAACTTATGATCTCCACGGGTGAGCCAAGGAACTGGGAGGCTCAGTGTGCAGGCTGGAAACAGGCCTGTTGGGAAAGTCAAATGCCTGACACTCTAAGTGCTTTTGTTCTTCTGCGTTCAGATGTTCTCAGATTCCAAGGCATCCAACACTCATTTACTCAACAAAGGCTTCGTGGCCATGAGTCATGTGCCAGGCATACATAGGTAAATAAATCCGAAACACACCCTGCTCTGGTGGAGCTTAGAGTCTAGAGTCCCACTTCTGGATATATATCCAAAATATCTGAAATCAGGATTTCCAAGGGAATTCGACACTTCCATGTTCATTGGCACATTATTCACAAAAGCCAAAATAGGGAAACAACTTAAATGCTCATCAATGAATAAATGGATAAAGAACACACACACACGCGCGCACGCACACACACACACATACACACATCCCCACATACACACTAGAATATTATCATGTCCTTCCAAAGAAGGACAAAAGGTATCACAACCTTCTTTGGTTAAACATTCACATCATGGTTAATGATGGGGATGAGGAGATGGCATCAGGCTCACTGATTTAAAACTACAGCTTGGTCCCAGCTCAGCTGTGTGGCTGCAGTAACATACTTAACCTCTCCCAGTTTCAATGTTTTCATTTGTAAAAGAAAATATGAAAGGGCCATTCTGTGAATTGAAGGAGTCCGTGCACATAAGTGGCTTACCAGCATATTTGATGTAAAGTAGATGCTCAAAAACATGATTTGAAATGATCAGTAACACACTTTTCACACTATTGTGAAATGTGTAATTTTCTATTATTCCTTTGTTTCATGTACAACATGGTGAATGACTCACAAGATCCATTAAGGGTTGGCACTGAGTTTTTATTCATTGTCTTAGCCCCTGTAGCTCATAGATCCTAGCACACAGTAGGCGCTAAATAAATGGCTGATGAATAAATGAGCGCGTGTACTAAAGCCCCTGCCCAAGGAAATGGAGGTCTGAAGACAAAGAAATCTCCCTAAAGTCCGTGTCTCCCCACTAGGCTGCCATTCCTCCCTTGGATGAACGAACAGCCCTCCTTATGTCAGTGAAAAGAAAAGGGGTGTGCAGCCTTCCTTGGGGAAGAACAGGTTGCACCTCACTCTGAATAACTGGATCCTTGGTTTTTTTTTTTTTTTTTTTTTTTTTTTTTGGAGACAGAATTTCACTCTGTCACCCAGGCTAGAGTTCAGTGGTACGATCTCGGCTCACTGCAACCTCCGCCTCCAGGGTTCAAGTGATTCTCCTGCCTCAGCCTCCTGAATAGCTGGGATTACAGATGCCCACTAACACACTCAGCTAATTTTTGTATTTTTAGTAGAGACAGGGTTTCTCCATGTTGGCCAGGCTGGTCTTGAACTCCTGGCCTTAGGTGATCTGCCTGCCTCGGCCTCCCAAAGTGCTGGGACTACAGGCGTGAGCCACCACACCCAGCCTGAATCCTTGATCTTTAATGACAGTCTGTCAGAGCCTGAGCATTCGCCAGCTGTGATGGCTGTTTATGTCTCAACCTGGTCAGGTCACAAAACCCAGGTATTCGGCCCAACATTATAGATGTTTCTGTGAAGGTATCTTTTAGAGGAAATTAATATTTAAATCATTAGACTTTGAGTACAGCAGATAACCCTCGGTCGTATGGGTGGGCCCTGTTCAGTCAGTTGAAGACCTTTCAGTAGAAAAAGACTGACTTTCCCCGAAGAAAAAGAAATTCTGCCAGCAGACTACATTCAGACTTGGATGGCAACTCTTCCCTGGGTCTCCAGCCTGCCAGCCTACCCTGCAGACTTTAGACGTGCCAGCCTCCACAAGTGCGTGACCCAATTTCTTAAAATCTTAAAATATACACGCACAAACACATTCACACACACGTACAACTTATTGGTTCTGTTACTCGGGAGAAAGTAACACGAGCATGTGCCAACTGCCCCCAACTGGACCAGGCAGTGTCAGGGATATCACAGTAAAAACAGCACACAAAGGGCTAAAGGAGGCCTCCGGGATGATCATATCCAATTCTCTCTCTATACCTTGAGAAACTGAGACCCAGAAAGGGTAGGTGCCTGGCTCAATGTCACACAGCAGGTTGGCACTGAGGAAAACCACATGGCAGACTCTTCACTCAATGTCTCACCACAAGGCTGCATTGGAGCTCTTGGAGTAACATTCGATTTAATTATGTGGATAAATAACAGAAAAAATAATATCAGCAGGAGGTTTTTACTGGGCATGTTTGCGTCAGGCTGTATGCGCAAGGCCTTTATAGGCTTATTTCATTTAATCTTCTCAGCACCCTGTGAGCCAGGCATTAGTTAGTATCTCCTTTGACAGATAAGCCATGAGTCAAAGAGGGTAAATAATTCCCCTAGCGTGAAGCTGCTGGTTTCAGATGCAGAGGGAATATAAGTACTTGCTCCACCCACTCTAAATGTGGAATGTCTAGATGTCAAAGGTGCTGCAGGAAAGAACAGAGGCCACGAGGGGAGAGGGGCCAGGGCTAATGAGAAAAAGATACGGCCTGTCGCAGCAACCCTCACCTCCCTGTGATTTTTTATGCCAACCAGCTCGTTTTGCTATGAAACTCCAGTTTTGCAAATGTCTCTGCAAGGAAAGGCTTATTTTGAAGGGAGCACCTGTTCTCTAATCCTTCCAGCTGATGCTGCAATCTGTGCGGATTCCAGTGTTATTTGTTAATGTGCTGGGCTTCTCAGGGATTTGGATACACAGCTCCCAGGGGAGGTGGAAGGAGTGGATTTTATTCTTTGCTTGGCAGCACTTCTCTGGTGGGAAGGCACAGGGTGGGTGCACAGCACTGAATCTGCATAATTGGATGGGAATCAAATGGAAAATGCACAGGAAAAGAATCAAGTCCTGAAAATAACCCATTGAGCTCAACTCCGTGAGCAAGTTCAAAGCTAAGCACTCACAAATAAACCATTTTATCTGACTCTGGTAAAAGACAGGGATGTCTGCTTTGACACACATCCCCAAAAATAGCCAAGAAGAGAAATAAAAAGAAATGTTATACTGTATCAAGGGCCTAAGTCTATCTCTGTGGTGTTTTTACACACATTAACTTCTGAAATCCTCCCTAGAAGGTAGAGTGATCCCATTTCACAGTTAAGAAAACTAAGTTTCCACAAGAGTGAATGAGTTCCCCCAAGTCACATAGCATTTACCATAGCAGGCATTTGTAACCAGAGTCTGCTTTCTACCATATCGTGACAGTCTCAGAGATAGAAATTTAGCTGGGCCATGCTCAGATGTGTCATCTGTAATAGAGTCTGGTGGACTGAAACAGTCTATCATGTGTCCCATTCCATCCCATCCCATCCCAGGTCTAACGTTCTGAGCTGGGCACGCACACATCAGCGGAGATGCCCCTCGTTCCACAGCCGCCTCCTGCAGCCTGTTACTGGCCCCTGCCGTGTGAAGCAATGGATGGTCTGTGTGGCCTCAGTGTCTTGCCGCTCAGCTTCCTACATGAACATGATTCACACATTTGTATCATTCATTCCCCACACTTTTATTGAGCACTAAGTATGGTGGGCATGGTGTTGGCCCTAGGGATGAGGAGCTGAATGAGGAGGTTTCTATTCCCAGCCACTCAGAGCCCAGTGGAGGAGGGACAGAAATGCCTAGAGAATTGAAGAGAAAGTATTTCTTTTTTAAAAATCAGAGAGTACTTTCACATTAGCGGTGGCATCTAACAAGGCCTTGGAGGGTGTGCAGGGAGTTGCACATCAGAGTCCTTCAGGACAGAAACCTTCTTGTAATCATCTTCATAAGCCCCTGTGGCAGCCTCAGCAAAGGCCCTTCCTTGGCTTGGGAGATGAGTGTTGAAAGTGTTTCGAATTGATCTGTGACCAATGACATCCCCTAACGCCCCAGGCCACATTCCCTGGAAAACAGAGTTTGAGTGGATGATTTTCAGGCAGTAGATTACTGAGGTTTTGAGGGCCAGCCCTGGCTCTGAGGCTCTTCAGTCTCCACATGGGGTCTACTGAAACTCTAGGTGCCAGCCCACATGGGGGCTGAAGGAAGGAAGGCTGGATATAGGGAGAAGCTGAACTGTGATTTAGTCACTGCAAAGGCTTCAGCCGACCATGGGGAGCTCTGCCTCAGTGATGGTCCTGGTGCAAAAGACCCGCAGCAGGGATAGTCCAACGACATGCTACAGGGCTCACTGGTTTCCACTCGTTTTCTTACTCATTCAGTTTCTATCTGCTGGGCCCTACATCAGCGCTAAGGATGTCAGGTTCTGAGAAGCTCAGTGGTTGACTGAAGTTCTGTATCTACAAGTCACTGGAGTCTACCCTGGAACTGGTCTTATTTGGCTCTAAAATCTGCTCCTTCCATCGCATAGAACCCCTTTCTGGCTTCAGGTCCTCTCAGCAGGCTCTTGACAACTCTTTTCTTTGCTTCTCAGGACCATAAAATCGTGTGACACAGCAGCTTGGACCAGATGAAGACATGACTTGGGCAGTTTTTGCCACCAGACCTCCTGGCTGGGTCTCAGAGCTAGCAAAGATGATATCACGGGGGAGCCAGCTGAATGCACTACCTAATATTCTGAACAGTCTGTGCACAGAGCCTGACTGTCTACGAGGATAGAGCACCTCTTTTGTGGGGCTGACTGGGCATGGACAGTTTATCACACTTATAATGTGGGCTACTCAGAAATTAGGAGTGATGGTTACTGTTAGTGTGATGGTTACTTTTATGTGTCAATTTACTTGGACCACAAGGCACCCAGATGTTTGGTCAAACATTATTCTGGGGAAGCCTGTGAGGGTATGTCTGGATGAACTGGTCAGTTGAATAAAACAGATAGCCCTCTCCAACATGAACGGGCCTCACCCCATCCACTGAGGGCCTGAGTAGAACGAAAAGACTGAGTAAGAGAAAACTGTCTCTTATTTATTGTCTTTGATCTGGGACATCAGTTTTCTCCTGCCTTTGGACTTGGACTTGGAATGGGCCTTATAACACTAGCTTTCCTGGTTCTGAGGCCTTTAGCCTTGCACTGGAATGATACCATCTGCACTCTTGGGTCTCCAGCTTGCTGACTGAAGATTTCGGGGCGTCTCAGCCTTCAAAATCATGTGAATCAATTACTTATGATAAATTTCTCTCTCTCTCTGTGTGTGTGTGTGTGTGTGTGTGTGTGTGTGTGTGTGTGTGTGTGTGTGTGTGTATCCTATGGGCTGTATTGGTCCTGTTTCTCTGGAGAATCCTGAACAATACAGGCTGGTTATTTATGAGTAGGCCACTAATAAAAACACAGCACACGCTGGCTCAGGAGAAATATGAGCAGAATTATACCCTGTGTAGTTAAAGCGCTGCACATCACAGAAGAGTAAGTGATGTTTCTTGGGATAAAAGAACAAGGAGAAGGACAGGATATGTATAGTCAGCAGCTAGTGAGTACTGGATACCGGGCTAGGAACTTTACATTCATTACAACATTTGGGTACATATAACACTTCATGAGATTATTAGCTATTGGGGCGCCCACTCTACAGGTGGGAAAACTGATGTTCAGAGAGTGCACAAATGAAAGTGGGAGCCAGGTTTTGAAGGCAGGCATGGCTTTCAATGTTATCACATAGTCTGAGTGGCCCCCTCACAGCACAGCCTCCTGACCGACAGAGAACCACATTCTTCCAAGAGACCACATATAAGAAGTATCATATGAAGACCATACTCCTTGTATCTATCCCAGGGCTTGGCCTTAGAAATATTCCTGATAGAGCTTGTAGTGATAAAAAGAAGAGGTGGGAAGATGGTGAAACGAAGGGTTAAATTAGCAAAAATCTCTGAAGGGGATGTTTCAAAGAAGCATGAATCTCACAGAACATACACTCTGCAAAGTAAAGTTTGAAAGTTTTGAAGCAACTGCCCCACGCAGGCCTTACCTCTGAGGAAGTCGGCTTGCAGTATCCAGCTCCAAAGACCAAGTTTTCCAGAGAAATGATAGACTGTTCTTGTCCGGTGTCTGGGCCACCTTTACCAAGCCAGGAGCCTCTTCCTGGACGAGTAAAACTAAATGAAAGATAATTGAAAGGGTGAAAAAGGAGGTAAAGAAAGTGATGGTGCCATTAACTCAGCCCCTTTGAGGGGTGTTCCTGTGAAGCCTTTGGGATAAGTCATTTAGGAGTAGTTCACCCCCAGGAGGTGTTTGAATGTGACATTTGTGGATGTCTTGATAATAAAGAGGGTATAACTGGCATGTAAGCTTGAAAGTCAAAGATGATACACATCCTACAATGTGTGCATGCAAATGCCCACCCTGAATACCAACAACATACCTGTAAGAAACACTGAAGCAGAGCTCCAAGCTTATATCACTAGAGGGGAAGGTGGCATGGGCTCCGGAAGTTTCAGGGACAACTCTGACCGGACAAGGTCTGAGTCCTGTCACTCACTGCTCCTTCCACCCCCTCGCACCACTCCCTGGACCTCTTTTCTTCTGTGGAAAAGCATAAACCATCTTCCTCCATGATCCACACAAGAGTCTAATACGATGTCAAAGACTGTCATAAGCCAGAAAGCACTCGCTGTGTCAATGCTAATTGGGAAGACCATAACCTGCTCAGCTCACAAATGTGCAGTTCCTGCCCAGCTCTGCAATCCAAAGATTAATGGACATGTGATGGCAATGATCAATGTCAGGATCAAAGGAGATTAGGAAAAGATGTGTGATTATTCAAATTTATCATATTTGAGTTTATGATCATCTTCCTCTATCTTTACCTGTTTGATTTTCATCAATTGATATACCAGTAATGTTTACTCATTCACGTATTCTTTTTTAGATCTCTTCTATTCAATTTCTTTTCTAATGGATGTTTTGTCATATTGTGGATACCATATTCTAGGCAGGTTTTAGTCCCTCAGTAAAATTTAAAGTCTCTGATGGCAAAGAGAGTCTTGACAATAAATAGCCCCAGGTGATATCTTCACCATCTTCACTATGAGTGCTTAAGAAACATTTGTGGAAGGGCTTAATCCAAGAGATCCAGGTTCCTGCTTAAAATATTGACAGGAAAATAAATTTAGCATTATATTTCTGTTTAATTCATTTATTCAAATATTTATTAGGCCCATACCATATGCCAGGCAGCGGGTTAGGTGCTAGGATGATAAGATGATTAAGGCACAGCCTTCACCTTAAAGACATTTGTCTAGAGAGCAAAGGAAACCAATAGATGTAATACAATGCAGGAAAACTCAGGCCAGTGTGTGCAGGAGAGCAATTTCTGAGGCAAACGAGGTGAAAAGAATACCATTCAGGACATAGGCATGGGCAAGGACTTCATGTCTAAAACACCAAAAGCAACGGCAACAAAAGCCAAAATTGACAAATGGGATCTAATTAAATGAAAGAGCTTCTGCACAGCAAAAGAAACTACCATCAGAGTGAACAGGCAACCTACAGAATGGGAGAACATTTTTGCAATCTACTCATCTGACAAAGGGCTAATATTCAGAATCTACAAAGAACTCAAACAAATATACAAGAAAAAAACAAACAACCCCATCAAAAAGTGGGCAAGGGATATGAACAGATATTTCTCAAAAGAAAACATGCATACAGCCAACAGACACACGAAAAAATGCTTGTCATCACTGGCCATCAGAGAAATGCAAATCAAAACCACAATGAGATACTGTCTCACACCAAGTTAGAATGGCAATCATTAAAAAGTCAGGAAACAACAGGTGCTGGAGAGGATGTGGAGAAATAGGAACACTTTTACACTGTTGGTGGGATTGTAAACTAGTTCAACCATTATGGAAAACAGTATGGCGATTCCTCAAGAATCTAGAACTAGAAGTACCATATGACCCAGCCATGCCATTACTGGGTATATACCCAAAGGATTATAAATCATGCTGCTATAAAGATACATGCACATGTATGTTCATTGCAGCACTATTCACAATAGCAAAGACTTGGAACCAACCCAAATGTCCATCAGTGACAGACTGGATTAAGAAAATGTGGCACATATATACCATGGAATACTATGCAGCCATAAAAAAGGGTGAGTTTGTGTCCTTTGTAGGGACATGGATGCAGCTGGAAACCACCATTCTCAGCAAACTATCGCAAGAACAGAAAACCAAACACCGCATGTTCTCACTCATAGGTGGGAACTGAACAATGAGATCACTTGGACTTGGGAAGGGGAACATCACACACTGGGGCCTATTATGGGGAGGGGGGAGGAGGGAGGGATTGCATTGGGAGTTATACGTGATGTAAATGATGAGTTGATGGGTGCTGACGAGTTGATGGGTGCAGCACACCAACATGGCCCAAGTATACATATGTAACAAACCTGCATGTTATGCACATGTACCCTAGAACTTAAAGTATAATCATAATAGAAAAAAGAGAATGTGTCTAGAGATGATCCTCAGAGTATGGCCAATCAGTGAGGGGAAAATAAAGCCAGCCTCTCAGGGTTCAACTCCCTAAAGGCTGTGTGACCTAAGGCAAGTTTTTAATCTCCCTACCTCTGCTGCTTCCTGTCAGAAGGTTTGAGACCAGCACCCTAGCCATTTGGTGGTTGTGGGGGTCGCATGGGATAAGCTAGGGGCAGCTTCCAGTACAGGGTCTGGCAAGCAGCAAGGCTTCCATCAATGCTAGGAGCTATCTGTTGCTAATACCACACATATAATAAAATAGAATCATTGCTCTGATTTCTTTTGAATTGCAAGTTGAAGAAACTCTATAATTTACCTGGAAGATGGATAAAAGGAACATTCCAGAAGAAAAGTAGAAAGTGTGTATGTGGATACTCCTGGCACATTCACTGGACAGACTGCAGATTAATTACTAAAATAACTTGTTATTTACTTAAGGGTGGTCTTAATTAGCTTTTCTGGTGGATCTGAATCCCTCAAGTGAAATCCAATCATATCCATTTGGGAGTTAAAAATGGATTCTTTGCTTCAGCTTGTTTTAGTGAAGGCTAAGGGGTTTTGGAGGTTAAATGTTAATTTCACACCTGTTTCATGATAATTGGATTTAACTGCTTTTCTGGAAAAGTTAGTTCTTGCCCTATTTGACAGGCATTTCCCACAAGCTTAAAGGGTTCCCTTTATTTCCAGCTGCTGTGATCCAACTGATAGAAGTTCTTCCTGCAAAATCCAGAAGACAGAAGACAGTTCTATTTTTACCCCCATCCCTGGAGAAATCTAGCCCTTACTGTGAATTTCTATCTGTGTTTCACTCCACCAAGGTTGCTGCAGACAAACTTGCAAGACTTTTTCTGTCGGAAGGTTAAACATTTTACTAAGATTTCTGATTCCCAAATTCTCATTAGGATAGTATCAGGGACCCCATTATAAAATACGAGTGAAGCCTGCTGATATGATTTTGCTGTGTCCTCACCCAAATCTCATCTTGAATTGTAGTTTTTGTAATACCCACATGTTGTGGGAGGGACCCAGTGAGAGGTAATTGAATCATGGGGGTGGTTACCTCCATGCTGTTCTCCTGCAGTGAGTGAGTTCTCAGATGAGATCTGATGGTTTTATAAGGGGCTTTCCCCGATTTGCTCAGCACTTCTCCTTGCTGCCGCCATGTGAAGAAGGACATGTTTGCTTCCCCTTCCACCATGATTGTAAGTTTCCTGAGGCTACCTAAGCCCAGCAGAACTGTGAGTCCATTAAACCTCTTTTCTTTATTAATTACCCAGCCTTGGGTATTTCTTCATAGCAGCATAGGAATGGAATAATACAGTAAACTGGTACCACAAAATGTGGCAGTGACTTTAGAACTGAGTAACAGGCAGAGGTTGGAACAGTTTGAAGGGCTCAGAAGAAGACAGGAAAATGTGGAAAAGTTTGGAATTTCCTAGAGACTTGGGGGGCTCAGGAGACAGGAAGATGTGGTAAAGTTTGGAACTTCCTAGAGACATGTTGAATGGCCTTAACCAAACTGCTGATAGTGATATGGGCAATGAAGTCCAGGCTGCGGTGTCTCAGATGGAGATTAGGAACTTCTTGGGAACTGGAACAAAGGTGATTCTTGCTATGCTTTACTAAAGAGACTGGCAACATGTTCCCCCTTCCCTAGAGATCTGTGGAATTTTGAACTTGAGAGAGATGACTTAGGGTATCTGGAGGAAGAAATTTCTAAGTGGTAAAGCTTTCAAGAGGGAGCAGAGCATAAAAGTTTGGAAAGTTTGCAGCCTGATGATGCAATAGAAAAGAAAAACCCATTTTCTAGAAAGAGACTCAAGCCTGCTGCAGAAATTTGCATAAGTAATGAGGGACCCAATGTTAATCACCAAGGAAATGAGGAAAATGTCTCTGGGGCATGCCAGAGAACTTCTTGGAAACCCCTCCTATCACAGGCCCAGAGGCCCAGGAAGAAAAAATAGTTTTGAGGACCTGGGACCAGGGCCCCCTTGCTGTGCACAGCCTAGGGACTTGGTGCCCTATGTCCCAGCTGCTCCAGTTGTGACTAAAAGGGGCCAAGGTATAGCTCAGCCCATGGCTTCAGAGGGTGCAAGCCTCAAGCCTTGGCAGCCTCCACTTGATGTTGAGCCTGCAGGTGCACAGAAGTCAAGAATTGAGGTTTGGGAATCTCCGCCTAGATTTCAGAGGCTATATGGAAACTCCTGGATGTCCAGGCAGAAGTTTGCTGCAGGAGCAGATCCCTCATGGAGAATCTCTGCTAGGGCAGGCCAGAAGGGAAATACAGGGTCAGAACCCCCACACGAGTCCCCACTGGGACACAGCCTAATGGAGCTATGACAAGAGGGCCACCATCCTCCAGACTCCAGAATAGTAGATCCACCGATAGCTTGCCCCATGTGCCTGGAAAAGCCACACTCAACATCAGCCCATGAAAGCAACCAGTAGAGGAGACTGTACCCTGTAAGGTCAAGGGGCAGAGCTACCCAAGGCCATGGGAGCTCACCTCTTGCATCAGCATGACCTGGATGTGAGAGATGGAGTCAAAGGGGATTATTTCAGAGCTTTGAGATTTAATTACTGCCTTATTAGATTTTGGACTTGCATGGGACCTATAACCCCTTTGTTCTGGCCAATTTGGAATAGATATATTTACTCAATGCCTGTACCCTCAACGTATCTCAGAAATAACTAACTTGCTTCTGATTTTGCAGGCTCATAGGCAGAAGGGACTTGCCTTGTCTCAGATGAGACTTTGGACTTGGACTTTTGGGTTAATGCTGGAATGAATTAAGACTTTGGGGACTGTTGGAAAGGCATGATTGTGCTTTGAAATGTAAGGACATGAGATTTGGAAAGGATCAGGGTGGAATGATATGGTTTGGCTATGTCTCTAGCCAGAGTTCATCTTGAATTGTAGTTCCCATAATCCCCACATGTGGTGGGAGGGATCTGGTGGGAGGTAACTGAACCATGAGGGCAGTTACCTCCATGCTGTTCTTGTGATAGTGAGTGAATGCTCACAAGATCTGATGGTTTTATAAGGGACTTTTCCCCTTTTGCTCAGCACTTCTCCTTGATGCTGCCATGTGAAGAAGGCTATGTTTTCTTCTACTTACACCACGATTGTATGTTTCCTGAGGCCTCCCCAGCACTGTGGAACTGTGAGTCAGTTAAACCTCTTTCCTTTATACATTACCCAGTGTCAATTATTTCTTCATAGCAGAGTGAGAACAGACTAATACACCTGCTCTCTGCCCTTTCAGTTGGCATAAACACTTTGCATTACCAAACTGGCCTCCAATCTGATGTAACTTCCAGTCTAACCAACTCAAAGTTGCTGGAGTCTTTGCAAAACATAGATCTTACCAAGTAACTCTCCTGCTCAAAACATTCATTACCTCCTTTTTATACAATAAACAAATTCTCAATTCCTTAATGTGTCATTAATTACTGTTTTAAACTGTAACTCCAATTTACCATCCCAAATTCACTTTTCACTGTCACAGTCTCTTATCCTCTGGGTGTAGCACAAAGTCCGTTTCTTCTAGAAAGATTTCTCTCATGTCCCTGAAGTAGAGTTGCTTCTTTCCCATGCTAACGATTACATACCATTTATTAAATGCTTATTATGTACTAGACATGAGGCCTAGGTGAGGGCTTGGAATATGAGAGGTGCTAAATAATAATCAACTGAATTAATGGCCAAGGGTTTTACATGTGCTGTCTCATTTAATCCTTCTAAAAGCCTTCTGGTATGTACTGAAACTGAAACTCACATGCTGAAACTAACAGAGTTAACAAGCAGGGGCTCAGATTTGCAACATGGGTCTGTCTAACCCTAAAAACCATCCCTTTAATTCCTACCCTACACTGGGTTCCCACTCCACTCGCTTAACAGGTATTGCTCAGAATTAGAGTTTGGTCTATGTGTGTCTCTGCCAGACTCTGAGACTTTAATGATGCCAGACTTGATTTATCTCAGAGCTTCCAGACATGGCCTCTCTAGAAGTGGCCAAAGCTTTTGCCACCCACCTTGAAGGAAGCATGTTTTCACCACGTGCAGCACTATACACCTCATCCCATTGCACCTTCTCATCATCCCTGTTGGGTTAGTATCACATCTCATTTTTAAAAAATTTTCGGCTTGGTGCAGTGGCTCACACCTATAATCCTAGCACTTTGGGAGGCTGAGGCAGGTGGATTGCTTGACCTCAGGAGTTTGAGACCAGTATGACCAACTTGGTGAAACCCTGTCACTACCAAAAATAAAAAAAAATTAGCCAGGCATGGTTGCTCCTGCCTGTAGTCCCAGCTACTTGGGGGACTGAGGCAGGAGGATCACTTGAGCCCAGCTGGCAGAGGTTGTAATGAGCTGAATTTGCATCACTCCGCTCTAGCCTGGGTGACAGACAGAATGAGACCCTGTCTCAAAACAAAAAACAAACAAACAAAAAAACAATAAAAATAAAATAAAATAAATGGAAATTCCTTTGACTCATTCATTGACTTATATGTTGAACCAGATGCTAGAAAAGTTAGGTGACTTATCCAAGAATTCCCCAAAAAGTAAGTGGTAGGGCTAGACGATAAGATGGTCTTGACTCCAGCCGACGAAAGAACAACTTGATCCCAAGGCCCCAGAATCTGCTGCAGGAAGCTCTGCCTTTCCTACCCCAGGCTGTCTGTCACCTTCTCTTGCCTCATCTTCAGCAGTGACAGCCTGCTAATCCCAGGACCTGACCTCGCTAGCCTCACCTCATGGAGGGCAGACAGATCATGCCCTTAACTCTGCATTGAGGACGTGATTTGTCAAGCCTTGGAGTGCGTTAGGAGCTAGGTAATATCCTTTGGGAATATTCTTCACAGGATGATAATACTCTCTGCTGCTTTCTGGATTCTATATCTCCTGTCACTTCCCAAGATCAGGTCTGCTGTCCTTTGTTTCTGTAACTGTGAATATTGTAACATTTTCTACCAATCTACCACGACAGCATTTACCATATTATAATTTCACATATGCAAATAGGCCCACTTCATTGGACTGTGAACTCACTGAGGGAAAGATCTATTCCAAAGTATTTTTATATTCCATAGTAGAATGTACTGCATATTCTCTTACACTTTTCCTAGAGCACAGCAGGCCCCCAGTAAATACCCATTGAATAAAAGAATAATGGAGCCAGGAAAGGAACCCAGCAGATGGATGTGGTCACTGGACCACACCTCCAGGGGCACCAGCTCCCGGTCACACGGCATGGGTCACATTGGGTAACTAATTTCCTACTCTCTGACCCCCGCAGAGAACAGGGGCATCAGGATAGGAACAGCAAACGTAGTGAAAATTCTAGTCTCCTGTACCTGCACTTAAACTCTCAGCACGGAGAAGCCATTCAGAAAAGGGAAATTAGAAAAGATTCCTTTTGGAAATGCCATGCTACAACATTCTATGCATAAACACTGCACACATGCAACTTTTGCTCATGTGCATATGCAATGTTTTGAAATTATTTCATGCACCTATCTGGCCATGCTTGGAGTAGGTATGAAGACAGGCAGGCACGGTACAATATGCTACATGTTGTCAGTTCTGTCCCTCCACTTGGGACATTCATAGAACCTCAGTGCTTCACATGATCTTGAATATGTTCTGGGAAAATTCACTGAAGGGAAGAATCAAACCATATGAATGGGCTGGGCATGATGGCTCACGCCTGGAATCCTAGCACTTTGAGAGGCTAAGGAGGGTGGATAACCTGAGGTCAGGAGTTTGAGACCAGCCTGGCCAACATGGTGAAACCCCATGTCTACTAAAAATACAAAAATTAGCTGGGCATGGTGGCGGGTGCCCGTAATCCCAGCTACTCGGGAGGCTGAGGCAGGAGAATCACTTAAGCCCGGGAACCAGAGGTTGCAGCAAGCCGAGGTTGTGCCATTGCACTCCAGCCTGGGTAACAAGAGCAAGACTCCATCTCGAATAAATAAATAAATAAATAAACAAATGGACCTTCTACATTTGAACAAATAACTACTTGGGGAAGAAAAAGAAAACTAAGCCCCTACCATGTGCCTGGCACTATCTTCATTTGAGATTCACTAAAATCTTATGTAGATGGGATACACATTAGTGTCCCTGTTGTGAATCCTGTTGTAGAGGATTATATGGCTCAGGAACATTAAATGACTTCTCAAAGAAGGCACAGTTAGAAAAATGTGAAGCCAGACTCCAAGTCTTCCTGGTGTAAGCCATAGTTTGCAGGTTTTCGACTTCCGGGTTCCATACCAGTCTCCCCTTGGGACCTCCTCCTTACTCTCTCCCATGCTTCTCAGTAAGAACCAAAGCTTAAACCTGCAGCCTTAGAGAAACTCCCTTGCATGTGCTGATCTCTCCTGGAAAACTCCCTGCCCCTCCACCACACCTGCAATGGAAGGTAGGTCCCACATATCAGGGCTGCCTCCAAACTTCATACCTGATCAAGGGCTGCTGCAGAGCCACCAGAGCAGCATGGACGGTCACCGAGATCACAGAAAGGTGGAAATAGTCGAACATGACTGGGACCTGGTGGTGCAGACCATTCCGGGGGTGGAAGTGCAGGCCAAGCGTGCGGCTGCTGACCATTGGTGCCCCAGCCACATCCCTCAACCTAGAAGGCAAGCATGTGAGCTCATGTGAGAAATGGTGGTTTACAGGTGGTTAACAGGTGATTACCCCGCTGTCATCCTAGCATATCTGTATTAAGCCTCTCCATGGGCCAAGCACCATGCATACATCGTCTTATTCAGTCCTGCAAGTGCTCTGCCTGGTAGAAATCATTTTTCCTATCACTGGCAGATGAGAAAACCAGGGTTCAGAGGTATTACTGGGTATCACACAGCTGCTACACAACAGATCTGGTGACATGCTGCACTGTCAGGGACATCAAGCTCACGTGTCAGTGATGGAAAGGAAGCACAGACTAGCTTTTCAAGACTCTTCAACACTGAAGCCTCCTACTTTTTCCACTTCTTTTGTATTTCCCCCATAAATGTCCAGATGTCCAGCGCTCTCCTCATAATGCTGCACTGACTGTGTGAGCCTATGTTTTCGAACAGATTCCTACCACTTAAGGGACTATGATTAATGCATCTTTATAATCCCAATACCTAGCCTAGTATCTGGCAGGTATTGAGAATATAGATACAAATTAAAATGAACAATTGACTGACTGAACGAACAAAAGAACGAATGACACCCAAAGCACAGTGCTTAAATAATCTGACTAGTTTCATCAAGGGTTCCCCAATGTCTGCGCCAGTATTTTGTAATTGACACATATCTGAGTCTAAGAGATTAAACCAACAGGCACAAGACCCAGCAGCATCTTTGATGATTAAAAGAAGATTGGTTGTTGCCTATATAAAACCTAGGGCCATGTTCGCCCCAGGAAGACCCAGCACTAATCTCAAATCTTGAGAACCAGTCATTCATTTGGGCTGTGCAAATTTCTCTGAAGCAGAACACAAGGGAAACCTGGGAGGAGCATCTTTCATGAGGAGAGCAGAGAGGAAATGCTTGTCCTCCATCCATAGATGAGGAAATGAAGCACAGAAAGGGCCAGATGGAGGGAGCAGCCTCTGGAGACCCAACACCATGGGCTTTGCTTCCTTGAAACCCTTGTTGCTCGTGTGCAAACAAAGGCCAAGTAAAAGAGCCAGCTAAATTATTGGAGCTCAGGATGACTCCATAGATTGAATATGAATAATGGTCTCCTGGTACCAGAAAGAAACCTGCTGGGGAGAGGGTGAAGGGTCTACCCCATGAATCTCAGCAAGGTGTTAACATTTACATTATTTTAAATTCTGGCTACAATGTATTGAGAGCTTGTTATGAACTGAACATGGTACTTTTCCCTTTAATCTGTATGGCAATTATAGGAGGTATTTATTGGCATTATTCTGTTTGTAGAAAAGGAAGTAAAATCAACAAGAGTTAATTAAAGCCACAAGACAGAAATGTAACCTTGGACCAGGTCTTCCTGATTCACAGCTATTTCTCAGTTACTGCTCAATATTGCTTTGAATCCAGTCAGACCCAGGTTCCTATGAATCACAGACATATCCCTAGGGCTTGAACAACAGGAGGTTAAATACATATCAGTGTAGCAAAGATGGCAAAAATGTTAACAAGAATTTAAGCTACATTAGTAAGAGTAAAGAATTAAGAGAGAAGAGGTGGTAACTCTCCTGTGCTCTTAAATACATGTATTCAAAATGGAGATAAAACTTAGGTCCTGGTAGTGGTGCAGGGAGGCCTCTAAGCTCTGAAATGATGGGGGTAAACTTGATTGCACTGATAGGACAGTGTCTGAGTTCTTGTAAGGGAAATAAAGCAAACAAAAAAAAAATAAACAAACAACACACACAGAAATAGCCCTAGTAGTTAACCTGGAAATGACATAAATAAGGTTTCTTTTTTATTTTTTTGAGATGGAGTCTTAACCTGGAAATGACATAAATAAGGTTTCTTTTTTATTTTTTTGAGATGGAGTCTCACTCTGTCACCCAGGCTGCCAAGCTGGAGTGCTGTGGTGTAATCTCCACTCACTGCAACCTCTGCCTCCTGGGTTCAAGCAAACCTCCCACCTCAACCTCCCAAGTAGCTGGGATTACAAGCCTGAGCTCACACCCAGCTAATTTTTGTATTTTTTAGTAGAGACGGGGTTTCACCATGTTGGCCAGGCTGGTCTTGAATTCCTGACCAAAAGTAATCCTCTTGCCTTGGCCTACTAAAGTGCTGGGATTACAGGTGCGAGTCACCGTGCCTGGCCAAGAAGATTTCTTTTCTGAACTGCCATCCAGACTTGGGATTTGTCTGGGTGGTCACAAGAAATAAAACTGAAGTCTACTGAGGGCAGATGCACAGGGATGAATCGTTCCTCGAAATAAAGAAGAATTTCCCAATCAGCAGAACTATTCAGGGCAGAATGGGCCATGATGTGAAGGAGTGAGGTCCCCATCCCTGTGCAAACAGGTTCTGATGGGTCTTTGCAGAGGAACAAGTACAAATATGAGGTTAGAATAAAGCAGAGTTTCCTCACCTCATAACATTGACTTTGGGGACTGAGTCATGCTTTCTCGTGGTGGGAGGGGGCACTGTTGACTTGTGCACTGTATGACATGCAGCAGCATCTCTGGCCTTTACTCACTAGACGGCAGTATCTAAGTGTGACAATCCTGTCTGCTTTACACCATTCCTGGGACTTGTTCTAAGGCCCTAGAAGAGGTTGGCCTTCTTTCGGATCTATAAAGTCAGAAGTGAAGCCCCGCCCTTACTGCGCTCACATCTCCCCTCAAGCATCCTCCTCAGCTGTGATAACCAAACATGTCTCTGGGCAAGGCTACATGTCTCCAGGGGTCAGAATCCTCCTGCCTGCATTGAGAGCCACCAGAAAGACAAATTTCACGAGCTTTTCTGTCCCTGATATGGGAGGCTCTGCTTCTCCATTTGGTTCCCACCCAGCCCTATATGATGCTAAAGAAGCCAGATGACTTGGTCATGTTTCAGAGCCTAATGTCCACTGTAGGATATGCCACAGATGCCTTGTCATCCTTAAACTCAATATATGAAAATTTAAAAATGTGGCATTTTCAATCTTCCCCAGACTGACTTCCTGTTCCTCTTAGCTAATCTTATAGTTCATGAAAACCCTTGCTCTGATTATTATTAAGTGCTTGGGAGAGGAAGCAACACATTGAAGCCTGGCCTCACTTCCAACTAGGAAGCCATAAAGAGCAAGAAGACATTTATCCATCAGATTGTGTACTTGGCCTGTTACATATATTGGCTCTCTTAATCATCAAACAGACCTATGAGGTATGTATTCTATAATGATGTCTATTTTATAACTGAAGCTACTGAGATTTATGAAAGTGTGGGACTTCTCCAATGTTTTATAGTTAATGAGTGCAGAGTCTAGGTTGCTGAGTTTTATACACTTTGATTAAACCAATCACTGGTAGGCAGGCTCTCCATTAACTACTGTTTTGCTGAACAGAAAGTCTCATTTACTGTGTACACTATGGCTTATCACATGGAGGGCAGGTGGGAGGCTGATTTCTAGGCTGAGCTTGGAGTTAGCAGCAAGGTTCTGTGATGAATTGGAAATGTCTACCATAAAGCTATGAATGAATGTCTCGGAAGGAAGTGGAAGAGAGTGACAGGGTGGGGTGGGTTACTGGAGGTGTTAATGACGGAAACCCCAGATGGTTAGAGGAAAATAGGAGCACAATAAAGTCAGGGCTTTACTTCTGAGTTTATAGCTCGGGAAGAAGGCCAGCCTCTTTTAGGGCTTCTGAGTTCAGTATGGTGCCAGAACAAGTCCTGGCCATGGGGTGAAGCAGGTAGGATTCCTCAAGTCTCTACACTATCCTGCTAAGGAGAAAGCAGATGTGATGAGAAAGGCAGGTGGCCAGAGGGCTGGGGTCCAGATAGAAACAAAAATGAGGCATCTGTGAAGTTGAACCCAGCCTGTGGCACGACCATGGACAGATACTCCTGCTAGCCCAGGGACCAGGCAAGACTGGCTACACATCAGTGGATGCCCCTTCTCAATTCCTGTACACGATCAAGTCCCTAACACTACAGTAGACATCCATCTTTGGTTCAAATCCCCTTGGACTCAACTCCTCATGTTATGAACAGTCCCATAACAGATTAGACAGATTTCAGAGATAGGACAGTCCTTGAGAAGGGGAAGAAGTTCTGCGAAGAAATCTGACCTTTTCTTTTTTTATTGTTTTTTGTTTTGTTTTGTTTTGTTTTTGAGACTGGGTCTTGCTCTGTCACCCAGGCTGGAGTGCAGTGGCACAATCATGACACACCGTAACCTTGAACTCCTGGGCTCAAGCAATCTTTCCACCTCAGCCTGCCAAAGTGCTATGATAACAGGCATGAGCCACTGCCCCTGGCCAAATCTGAACTTTGAAGGGATGAGGGAAACAGTTCTGCCAGCATTGGCTCATCAGCTTCTCAATTTCCCATTCTCCAAAGGAAAAGGGGAAACATTTGTTGGACAGGTTACAGAGATCAGAGGTGGGAATTGACTTTAATTTAAAGATAGTGGTCAGCGTGTGCTGAGATTCTGCTAACAGAACGGAGAAAGGAGTTTTCCTCCCTTTGCCTAAGCCAAGAGAGGAGGCCTTCAAGGGAGATTGCCCTGTATCCCCTAGAACAGTGGGAATGCAGTTCCTAGTGCTCAACTCATTCTGCAAAGGCCATCAGGAGAGAAGCTGAGGGTGGCTGGATTGGTCTAAACAAAAGTGAGCAGGCTTGGCAGAGGAGGTTATGTGGAATGGGGGTTAAAGTGTCTGTGTCCATTTCCCATGGGCCAGATGAGTGTGCTTTGGAAAAGTATCCGCCCCCAAAGAGGTTCCTGCAAAGAATGAGTCACCCAGCCTCTTGTGAGGCATCACTACATCAGATAACTGCAGGGATGGGGCTGGGTGAGAGTCTTCTGGCAGGGGTACCTAAGGAGTCTCTCTCTAAGGAATTCGCAAGAACATCCTAAAGCCAATTCAGGGTTTACCATATGACAATCCTACTCACAAATGAACCCCTGCCCTTTTCTCCACTGTTTCCCTCCTTACTGTGCCTGACCCTGCAAAGCCTGCAAACTGCAGTGGGGAAGAAATGGGGGATATGAAGTCCCCCACCATGCCCTGTTCCTACATTGGGAGTTTTCTACCCTAGGAAAGCCTGGATCTGGAGGTGAGGTAGAGAAAGGAGGCAACAGAAAGAAGTTATACAATGGATGAGGTTATTGTTCTGATATTATACTTTACTGGACTTTTCATACCTAAAAAAGGATGACTTACTTATTAGCAGAAATATCCCAGCTCAGTGGCCTGAAAGCCCAGCCCAGGGTAGGAAGAAGAGGCCACAGAACAAGCTGAAAGAAAGCAGTTATGAGAAAGAAGAAAGTTGCCTCCTGCTTATTTAATGAGCAGGTTACAGATAAATGGAGTTTCAAGTTTCAGAGTTGAAACATAATAGCAGATATGTCACACAAAGATGTTGAATCCTGAGAGAATCTCCTTTGATTCAGAAGGGGATTTGCCATTTGTAGCTTCATAGGGTCGTTAATCTAAAACCCCCAATTATTATCACATTGTAAGATGTGTGAAGGTGTCAGACATGAGAAAGTGCCAGTTAATAAAGCCAACAAGTTATGAGATTTCTGTATATGCATTTGCGCTGCCTGCCTAAAATGTATGTGGTTTGAAATGACCACACAAACTTTCTTAGCCCACACCCCTGAGTAAGGGACATTGCAGCTTATCAGGAGATGCTTATCTGAGAGACGTTCTGAGATTCATGGCTATGAGACTATCCCAGGAGTGGGGAAGCGGGGAGGAGAGCATCGTGCTACTACAATTCAATAATTTCCTTATCCATGACACTCACTGCTGTTCACTGTCCGTAAAGTGCAGATCCACCTTGAGTTGAAAATCTACTTCACTCAGCGCATCTTCCATCTGCAAAAGAAACAAAGTCCAAGGGATTTCAGGAGTCAAATCTTGTCCAAATGAAATACTTAGCTGGTCTACTTCCCAAAGTAGAAAAACACCATCTTGTCTAAAAATCAATGCCATTTATGCTGAAAGCAGAATTTCCATGTATGTTTCATGGAGTTCTGGGTGAACAGGGTATCTGGGAGTATTACACAAAAAGAAAAAAAGAAGAGATTTACATACTCAGTTTGGGGAAGTCAATTTGCAAAAAAAAAAAAAAAAAAATGCTAAACAAGTTTCCTTATTGCAGGACTTTCGAGAGTCTCATTTGGATTTGATCTAGAATCTCATTTGGGGCAAGAGTCAAGTGTTCTGTAGCACCTGCTTTGGGAAGTATGGAGCAGTGAACTCGCAGTGAAATCCCACTTGGCTAGCAATGGGATTAAGTCAGAACAATGTCATCTCTAACCCTCAGGCATCCTCTCAGGGCAGGCATCATTGCCCCCGTGTCCAGAGGAAGAAGCTCATGTTTGGGAAAGTAGTCACTTCTTCAGGTGGCTCAGCTTCATAAGAAAGCAGCTTCTTCATTTTTGTCTTGAAATCCATTGTATTTAACCATTTTCACCTTAAGACACTGGCATTTTATGTCCTACCCATGGCTGCATTTATCCTTTGTTTTAAGAAAAAATAAAAAAAGAAAACCTACTTTTTAAACACAGGAATATTTATTCTTCCTGCCAGTTTCTCATATGTACCTGGAAGATGGTAGCCCTAGTTCTCCTTTTTTACCATCACTCCCAACTCAAGGGGGTGTTACCTGCTAAATACTAGATCTCACCACCACCTCTACTCAGACGTCAGCCCAGGGTCAGTTCTACACACCTGTGATAGGACTTGACCTCCTCCTCATGCACAGGCAGGATGGAGCCCTGTTTGTCTGTAACCACAAAATGCCCTGTCTTGTTTATCTTGGTATTAAACGGTGCCTACTACAATTTTGGAGGCAGTGTTATCACCTGGAAGCTTGTGAGCCAAGTATCGTCTGCTGATGTGTCTTGTTTAGTCCCCATAGTATTTTTGAAAATGTTTTGAACAAATTGCAAACATTTACAATTCAGGCAATTTCATATTTGTATTATGGGTTTTTAGCTTCTACAAAAAAAACAAAAACAAAGCAAAACAAAACCCTGGACTTGGGAGTGCTGGGCTGGCATTTAGAAACTCTGTTTCAGAGTTCAATTACCTGATCTATTTCAGATCAGGTAATTGCTGTCCCATCTACCACCATTCACAGCATTCACTGACACCCATCTGGCCTGCATCTAAAAGCCCCTGGCTATTTTCTTGTGTAGTGTCCCCAGTAATCCTTGTATGATTAAGAGAGAGACTAGTTTTAATTCATTCTTGATCCCTTGCTCCAGAAATAGTGGCTGCTACATAGAAAGTATCAATGCATCTTTGAGGAATAAATAAAACTTTTTCCCTAATCCCCACCTTTTTTGGTTTTCATTTCTTTGCAAGAATCTCCTCGTCTTCCTGAGATGGAAATCTCTTACCCAAAGATCTCTTTGGAAATGTCTTCCTGGTTAAGCATAATTCATGGAGAGAGATACAGATGGAATTTATCTTTAGGTCTCCAGGGTTTAAAATTTGTTATTTAAAAAAAACCATTTAAAAGTTAACATTTTGCTGAATCCAAGTGCTATAAATAACTTCCTTTCCTAGCTTTGTTTTGCATAATCATGAACCTAGCTTCAAACACACAAGGAATGCATTGCAGCCTCTTGTCACTAGGAAGGGAGGGAGACTGGCAACGCAAGCTTCCCAACTACCTTCTGAGCACGCATTTGCCTGGGTAATGAAAATTCAATGTGAACTCCAGTTTTAAACTTGCTGCAGTTTCCTTAGGAACTGGGAGAGAAATGATTGGCCTGGATAAGCTGTGGCTAAATTGAGCTAGGCTATGACTTTACAATGCTTCAATGAATCTTATTTGCAAGATATTCCAGAATGAAGTCACTGCCTTTTCTAAACATTTATTTCATGGTTGGCTGTTGACTTCCTACCCACCCCCCCCCTCAAAAAGACACACACCCCCCCCATACAAACATATGATTTTCCTTTATTCTGCATTATCTCAATTAGAGTCATCACCTCCATTCAAGGGTCATTTTCTCACGAACAGGAAGCAGTTTTGCAAACTAGTAGAAATAGTATAAGAAGCTAACATTTACAGAAGAGTTATTATTTGGCAGGCAATAAACTATCATTATACGTATACTATTTCATTTAACGTGGATAAAGCTATGAGTTAGGAAAGACTGTCCTGCATTTACCCATGAGGAAACTGAGGCTCCCTGTGGTAAAGGCATTTTCTCAAACTCAGTTAGTGAGAGTCCCACATCCCAGATGCTGTCAAGGGCTCCATTTCTTCAGCTTTCTCCTATGGTTATGTATGTGTTCTAGGTTGGATGTTCTCTCACTGCTTGGTTTCAACTCCTAATGGTGACTCTCTTGTCTTCTCCTCCATTCTTAACCACTATCTTGAGCTGTGTTACAGCCTGAGAGCTAAGAGAGCAGCTTCTGAAATCAAGATACATGTGTACAACTCTTAGTTCTATCATTTCGTATCTGTGAGACCTGGGGCCAGTCAACCTCTCTGTTGTTTTCTCATCTGTAAAATGGGAGTAAAATAATCACATTTACTCATAAAGCATTGTTATTGTGTGAATTAAAATTTAAAAATGTACACAAAGGGCTTTGTTTACAATTGAACTGACAATTCTCAACAAAGGTTAGCTATTATTATTGCTGTCATTTTCAACCATAGGGGGCCTGGCCACATGAAGGACCCATTCCTCTACCAACTTCACATAGTGGTCCCGCACGCTGGTCACAAACACAGACTTTATGATCGGAGGGCCCAGGTTCAAACCCTGGCTCTACAACTTCCAGGTGGTATGACTTTAGATAAATGCCTTCTCTAAGTCACTGTATCCTCATCTATAAAACAGGAGTAGTAAAACACCTCTCATGTTGTTGCAATAATTCAATGAAATATTCCAGACAAAGAAATCAGCACGGCACCTGCCATACAGGTATGCATACATACCTTGTAGGTATAAGATGCTGTTTGTTGGGGTTCAATTAGACTGGTGGGAAAAATATTAAAGATAGTTATAGTAATAGTCAAAAACTCTCTTGGAAGGTCTGGGAGTTTGCATAGCTGCAAATTGCTGGGCTGAAGGCAGCCAGGGTCTCTGTGCAGGAGCCAGAAAGATTAGGGTACAAGTACAGAGGAATGTGGGAAGTTAATCTTCCTATCCTGTTTACTTATACGGACTTAAGACTAACCTTTGTCCTACCAGGCACAATTTACTGCCTCCTACTCTGGGGTCAGAAGAAGTTTATTACCAGCAAATGGTGTTTGATTTAGGCCTGAGAACCTGGCCTTTAATCTTTACCCTCTAGTGGTGTTTACTCACAACTTTTGTTAATTAGTCTTACTGAATAAATAAGAGCCTCACTAACCCATCTGGGCCCAGTCGCAACTGTTTACAGAACTCAGCTTGGAGCCTGTAAGCAGCTGGGACCCTCAGCTGGACTGGCAAAGCAGAATATCTGTGTGTCAGTGTATGTTTATTCATCCATCGCCGAATCAGGGGTCTGCAGGAACAGACCCCCTGTAGCTAGCGTCCCCGTGAAAGAAGCGCTGCCTCCGCTGTTAGTGCTAAGATCCTTGTGATTGTTCTTATAACTCATCCTCAACTCCTTTCACTCCCCAGTAGAAGCTTTCCTTCTCCCAACTACCCTGGACTATCAGTAACTCCAAGCCTATTTCATACCCAAATCTTAGAGTCAACTTCCATTTATCATTCCTTTCTACATGATGCCTGCCATCTCCTACGCTCAACCTGAACCCAGTCCTAAGGGCTGCACTTGGCGACCATGCAGCTCACCCTTTCAACTCACACGGTTTCCATTCACACAGCTATGACCTCTGCCATGATGCTCACCAAGACACCATGCACTATAGCAGCAACTGCCTGTACGCCCTTGGTCTCCTAGGCCCCATTTTCTATATTATTGCCAGACTGACCTTTCTAAATGCCAGGTCTCCTCCTTCTGTCCTGAAGGAGACTCCTACCTTTAAAAAAGGAAAAACATGACCTTCAGCAGAGTCTCTATGGCTCTCCATGCTGTGTCCTCAACCTTCCTTTCTAGCTTTGTGTCCCTGCCAGTTTCCAGCCCATTAGCAACAATGCTTTCTTCCCCAAATCTGCCTTCTGCTTTACTGCTTTTTATGGGTCTTGCTGTCTTCTGTCTCAGGAGCTCTCAACTGGTTACTGTGGCAATCTTGTCCATTTTTCTACTTATCAAAACTCTGAATCAACTCAGGCCCATCTCTGCTTCCAGCAAAAAAAAAGAAAAGAAAAGAAAAAAAACCCCACCTCTGTCTGAATCACTAGGTCTGGCATGACCTCATGAATCTGCATTTTGTATGAGTACTGCCAGGGGACTGTGATGCCGGTGCAGCAAGGAATTACACTTTGGAAAATGCTTTTCCTTTTGAAGCCTATGAGAATGTAATCTTGCTCATAAAATGTGTTTAATATGTAATCTTTTCCTCTTCTTCCTCAGAGTGGCAAGCATTTTGTTGTTAATAATTGTATCTGCTTCTTTGCTCTGCCTGCTGGGAGCTTAGCACTAAATGTATGGGTCACCATTAGTAAATATCCACAGGGTGTTTGCGCATTTTGGTCCCCTACATTTACCCCAGCCTTTATTTTCCTGTATGTGTTTCTCCTCCACTCTGCCTCATTCCATTGCTAGCTTTTCTTTTTACTATTCTACGCATTTTATAAGCCTTCCCAAATCTTCTGTGGGATTACACAGAGTATATAAATAAAATACACACACTACCTCCAGACTCACTCTTTGCAACTGTTATTATAATATCTCTTCCTACACCTTAACTTGTGATTAGTTCTGTCCATGGTCACCTCTTGCACTTATCTGTGACCTCAATGCATAACTGAATCTTCCTTATGTCTGAATTTTTGATAGCAGGTGGAATCACGTGTTTGACGAATAGGCATTTCATAAATGTCTGTGGTTCACAATCATGTCTATGTGTATCCATGAACATAATTTCTGGCCGACTGGCTGTAAGCAGCATTTTGGTTGTCATAAGCAGACTGATACTAACTGGAAATGCATCCATTCCAAATATACAGTGTTTACAGACATATCCAATTAACTTTTATTATCCCTGATTTGTATACAGCAATTAGCTATGACATTGTTTGCTGCCATATGGATTACCCCCAACACAATAATAAATTATTAGCTTACAGAGAAAAGAAATTTGATAGGAAGAAGAAAACAACATGTAGTATGAAACAGACTCCCCATTCAACTTGAGAACTAAGGTTGGCTACAACCTCACATGAGTTAAGGTTGAGGGCTGGGAAGGTCAAACTTGAAGGCTTTAAATTGTCAGGGACAAGAACAATTCTCTGACGGAATTAAGATGGAGCAATGGCCAGGATACCTGAATAATCAAATCCAGCCTCCATCATTGGTTTGTCATAAGCATTCTGCCAAGGTTGCTCTTTGAGATCAACCAAAGGGCAAAGGCCCATGGGAAAAAATGGAGCACTGATTTCTTATTGGAATTTGGGGAAGTGGACCTTGAGCTTGCAGTCTGTTTAACTGGGAGTTTATGACCACTCTAGGCAACCTAATGGTCTTGTTTCCTAAACTAAAGGTATCAACTTGAGTCCAGGAAGGAATTAGAGGATACACTCAAAATGAGGACTCTAGGTACAGTTTATTAAAGGGATGATTTACAAAGTGTGTGGAAGATTTAGAAAAAGCAACTAACAGTTGGGCGCAGTGGCTCACTCCTGTATTCCCAGCACTTTGGGAGGCTGAGGTGGGTGGATCACAAAGTCAGGAGTTTAAGACCAGCCCAGCCAACACAGTGAAACCCTGTCTCTACTAAAGCTACAAAAAAAAAAAAAAAAAAAAAAAAAAAAGCAACTAACAGTGGCTCAGTTCCTCAAGATTAGTAACCTCAGGACCTCCTTAACACCCTAGGCATGAACAGTCAAGCGGAGACAGTGGCTATCAGAACTGGAGAGAAAGCTACATGGAGTGTGTCTCCCTGGCTGGAGCTGGGGCCTTTGGAAGAAGGACAGAGCAAGTGGTATGCTGGTAAAGGTTTAACAACTGGCTCTCTGAAGAAAAATAAAAAACACTGATTTGTAGCATTGACACTTTCTCCTGTGTAAATGTTTTCATCACAATTGACTTTGAGCTATGAATGTGAAGTCGCTAAATAAGGAGTTGGAAAGAAGTCTGTACCCGTGGCTATCAAAAGCTGATATAAGCAGGCTCCAGCACACCACTGGACACAGCCAACCCTCCAGGACCCTGCAGGGAAGGAGCCTGGGGGATGAACGCTCTGGGCCCATTCTCCTCGTAGCCACCTGCAGAAGCTCTCATAGGCCGAACTCAATGGAAACTAAAAGGTAAAGACATGACTGAGCAGTTCTTGCAGCCAGTCTCTTGGGGCACACAGCAGGTGGGAGAGCAGAGAGGGGAAATCGTCAAGTAGTCAAAAGCTAGCCAGCATGGCTAATAGGAGCTTCATTTGTTCTATTAAATTTTGATTACAGATCAAGTATTTGCAGTCACTGTGATGGCATAAGGGAGACAGGGTCAGGTTAACTGAAGGCTCCAGTGAGTGAGGTGTATGTTCCTTGAGATATTGAAGCAGGCAACTGTGGTCTGGGCATGATACAGGGAGCCAAGGGCCATCAAACAGGGTGCATGGTGGATGCTTATCTCTGTTTGGAAAGAATAGTTTGCAAAGGGCCTAAAAAGAAGGGATTATAAGTTAAATTCATTCATTCAACAACTAAGTCATCCACTCCATGTCAGGTATCCACAAGTGTAGTCCTATGGCTACTGGGGCACTCAGGATACAAAGAGAGATCCAGTCCTGTGGAGCTTGCAGACTGGGAGAGGGATGACAAAATTCTAAAATAAAAATTGTGCCATTGCACCATTCTAACGAAATCAGTGGATTTCTACTGCTCAAGAATAAGCCCTTATTTCCCTATCACGGCCCACAATGCTGGGCCTCCCTGCTCCATCTTCGTCTCCTGCTCCTTTGCCCTCCCTGTCTGTGCAAGTCACCTCAGCCTTAGTGCTTTTCCTGAAACACCCCAATGTCATTCCCACCTCAGGCTCTTTGTCCTTACGGTGCTGTCCTCCACAGCCAACATCTCCCTGAGCTCATGGCATGCCTGAATCTTCCTCCACAGTTGGGCCTCCGTAATTCTGCACTGGCTTCTCTGGCAGCCTCTCCTGTCTGTCACTTGTCCTCCAGGGAATAATCACCTTGGGTGAAGGTTGCATTGAAAGTTGTGCTGAGTTCTTGACATTCTCAATATCTGAGTATCTGTCATGAGGCAACAGCCAGTCTTGCACAGCAGGACCATCATGAGGTATCTTCCACTTTGGGTACAGTTGTAGCTTCATGGGGCCTCCAGTGAGGGTGCAAACTCCTATACTCTTATCTCCCTCATGAGTGTGTCTCAGAGACTAGGGAGCTGAGTATGTAGCAGTGAGAAGGCTCAGTAATAGAATATGCATGATTGGTTTATTTAATTACATTGTGATATATTGATCTAATATTAGAATATAAGCCCAAAATGCCAGGGATATTTCATGTTCACTATTTTACCTTCAGCACATAGTAGGTGCTTAGTGAGTGCTCAATAAATTTTTGAAAGGATAGATGGGTTAATGAATAAAGAATGAGTGACGCTTTTCAATTTTAGCCACAAAGAGGAACCTGGTCACTACCTAGATAACAAAAGATGTGGACAAAAAGCCAAGAAGCCTGAGAGGAGAAAGATAACAGATGCCCAATAGGAGCTGTTATGCACAGCACATGAAGAATGCAAGTAGTAGGGGCTCTAATTAGACCTTCCTAAAGCAGGAATACTCTTTCAAATAATTCTCAATATATTCTAGCAGGAAAAAATCAGCTCAAATGTGGCAACAGGTACACTTCAGTGAGGCTAGGGGAGGCAGATCAAAAGTTTGAGCTTCAGATATTCCTTTGAAATGTGTTAATCTGATGAACAGGAAATTTTCAGTCAAGTTCCCAACTAATAAAGCGAGCTCCCCAAGGCCTCTGGGCTTGCAGTGATGCTGTTTCCCCTTCATTCGATGCCCTTCCTCTTTCTTTCTCTGGTGAATTCAGCATGTGCATCTGAAGCCAGCTCTTTTGTGTAAGCCTTGATGAAACCAGCTTTGTCATCTCCACAGAGATCATTGTTCACATCCCCTACCAAGGTGTTTGCTTATATATCTGTTTTCCTGCTAAATTATCAACCCTTTCAAGATAGAGTTCCTGCTGCCTTCTCCGGTTCTGTCCCTTATCCAAGGGTCCCACATTGAGCCCTGTGAAAAAACAGTTACTCAAAACCACCTGCTGATTGACTCATTGACAGAGGGGCCTGAACAGATGCGCAAATGGGCAAATGAGGAGGGAAGAAGAGACCCAGTAAATGAGTCAATGGAGACAGTCTGCACTTGAGACTACATGGAACAAGCAAATATATGAATAAAAACATGAGTAAAACAACACATATATAAATAAGTGCATGAGTGCACTAAAAGCACTAATCTCTGTCAGATTTCAGAGTAAATCCATACCTTCTTCTTTCACCATTTACCTAGCAATGAGAGAGAACAGCCATGAGAGGGAACAGCCACTTGTGGCTGCTGGTGGATTCATGACTTACCCTTTCACCACCTAAGAGCAAATGAACTCGGAAGACCACAGCATCATTTATGGGCACCTCTTCATTCCGGTATAAGATCTGAAAGACTCGGCTGTGCACGGTGCTGTCATGGACACAGGCTGAATGCAGGCTGCTGCTCTCTGCAAAACGAGAATCAGTAGGAACCCATGAACTCCAATACTGTGCTTTACCTGCAGCCCTGTCAGGTGTCTTTCCTGCTCAAGGAGACTAATGGCCCCAAGCGGCCTTCCAATTTCCAAAGCTTAAAGTCACAGTTAATGAGACCTTACCATATGAATATTTCTGTTCATTGAGTTGGCCTGGTATCTCACGAAAACCTTGTTCCATTCCTTGCAAGCAATAAGATCTTGGCTAAGTCACTCATGCCGTGGGCAGTGCTCCTGGGCTGCTATGCAGTGCCTGCTCAACTTCTCACCTGTTCACCTGTCCCCTCTTCTGTGAAACATTCCATAAACCTCCTCTCCCAGAAACAATGAGGAAAAGAACAGGGGCCAAAAGATAGAAAACACCCTTCCTTCTACAAGGACTTCCTAGTGCCCATAGAATCTCTCCCTTCTCAAAGGTGCTGCTTGCACATCATGCATGTCACGAGAACACTCTGTCTTGAGTTTTAGGAAAATATGCTAATCCTACTGTATAATCCTACTATATATCAAATTTTAAAGGAATTGGTTTAGCTCTGTATCCTCCAATGAATTCTAGATATACCATATCCCTAAACAGTACTTCAAAGTTGAGTTATATTTCAAGAAGACAAATCTAGCCAATGCATCCACTGTCCAGGGTTATTTGGGGGAACAAATGGGTGAACTCCTCCAAATTACTTAACACACAAACTACACAGTTGGAGATACATGTAAAAATATATATATATATAATATATATTCTAAAATAAATAACACTGTCCAGGGTTATTGTGAGGAAACAAATGGATGAACTCCTCCAAATTACTTAACACATAAACTATCCACTTGGATATATGTGTGTGTGTGTGTGTGTGTATGTATATACACACACACACACAAACATATGTTTATATACATATTCTAAAGTAAATAACACTAATATTTATATAAGGCAATGATTACCTATTGATTACCTATTTATAACAGGGAACAACTATATGGCATTTTACAAGTTCTAAAGTGCTTTTCAATTGTGGTTACTTTCCTTAATTATCATAACAAACCCATAAGATAAATTTTACACCAGACGAAGAGACAAAGGCTCAAAGCAGAGGCAGGTGCCTAAATATGTACTTGTTGTGAATGTTTATGTCTCCCCAAGATGCATATGTTCAAATCTAATCACCAATGTGATTATATTTGGAGGTACAGCCTTTGGGAGGTAATCACATCATAAGAGTAGAGCTCTCATATATGGGATTAATGTCCTTATAAAAAGAGGCCAGAGATCTGTTCCCCTCACCTTTCCCACCATGCAAGGATATAATGAGAGACGTCATCAATCTGCAAACCTGGAAAAGGGCCCTCACCAGAACCTGACCATGCTGGCATCCTGATCTCAAACTTCTAGCCTCTAGAACTGTGAAAAATACATTTCTGTGGTCAATAAGGCGTCCAGTTTATGGCATTTTGTTAGCAGACTTTGCTGGAGAATTGCTATATAATGAAGCATTGTGTAGATTCATCCTCACATCTACCTCTTTAATAAGAGAGAAAATGAAGTCTCCAGTGAATGAATAAAATGCATTTATTTCCTAGCAAAGGGTGGGGACTCTATAAAACAGTACTGAAAGAATTAAATAGTTTGACTGAAATGGGAGCCAAGAAAAAAATAGAAAACAGCCCAACTAGCAAAGAAAAATCCTAAGTATCTTGTACACTGTCTCTGGATGAGTCAAAGAGTTTTTTGGAAACAGGGACACAGGATCACAGTCACCTCCCAATGCACAGTCACATCTAAACCAACACCTACCTTGTAGCTTCAGAGCAAGGAATATAAAATATGTAAAATGCCAGGTTGTTTCCAAGGCTGCTCAGATATGCCTGCTCTAAGTTGCACTTTGTCATGAAAGCAATAAAATTACTGGCCTAATGCAGTTCTATTTAGACCTGCTGTATTCAAATTGATGGGGCTATTAAATAAAAATGATTCATGTGTGCAGATGCCTCTCTGTTTTTATTTGCTACACTAGCTCTTTCTATATCACTGTCAAGGCCCCGCTGATCTATAAGCCAGAATGACAACGTGGCAGCGGATGGATGGGGTAAATACCCTGAAGGTCAGAGCAGCCCTGAGCTGTCTGCTACCAGGAGGGACAGCCAGCAAAACAGTTCAATCACTTGCTGTCTTGGGCAAGTGACATCACCTCTTGGAACAGAAGCTTTCCATGTGAGAAATGGACACAGCCGCACTGACCTTCTGGGATCACTGTGGACACAGAGGATAAAATAGATCAAGCTCCTAAGACCAGGCACGTGCTGGGCATACAATATACAGTATGATTACTTTTTAATTGTGTTTGCAGAGGAAGTTCTGAGTACTTTCTGTTGAATAAATGGTCATTGGCCACATTTTTTATGGGAGATTAAGCGCCTCTGAATTTGAGCAGATTGGCAAACAGACCACAGGGCTTAACGGGTATTTACTGAAAATCACCAAATCCCGAGGTGCCCCATTAAGCCTGGGATAAGGCAGTTTTCATACCTTAGGAGACTTTCTGGGTCAACTCCTTACCACTATTAAATAGGGCATCGCATAGAACAGGTGTCTTTTTAACAAGGGAAGGCTCACCAATCACAAGATAACTTCCCTGGGATGGAGATCACTGGGGCAACACTCCCTGCTTCATTCCCATTGGGATTCTCCCTTCTTCACCAACAATCCACATCCGGATACCCAGCCCACTATCCTCTCTCCTCCTTCCTGGTGAAATCAGCACCCAGAGACAACCAAAGTACATACTCTCTCCACCCTTAAAGACTAACTCATACTTTGGAATGGCAGCCTTTCCTGGCTATGGGTTAAACAGCCACTTTTCATTCTAGAGTATTTTTATGTATTTTTAGGCAACAAGATTTCTATTCAAGTGGTCCAATGAGAAGGTGTAGACTAGAGTCTTCCTACATATCTGCCTTCTTCTTTTGTGTGTGTCAGCCTTGGTGCCATGCATAAAAAGCATTGAGACTTTAAGGGGAAAAAAAGAGATGAAAAGAAAATGGGTGGAAGAAGGAAAGGGAGTGTGAAGGAAAAACGGGAGGGGAGCAGAGAAAAGAGAATGCAGCAGGGGAGGTAAGAGGAGCTCTTCAGGTCTCAGCTGCACAAAGAACACATTCCAAACATCTTAATACAGAATTTCAGGCCAGAGGGCAAGAGAAAAAAAAGACTTTTAGGTGCTGTAGATTCTTCTTCTCCCCCCACAAAATGAATGATATTAATACTTTATATATCTATACACCTCTAAATGTTTAAACTTTAAATGATGACATTCCCTCAGCTGAGAGCTCCCAGCAGTCCTAGAGGGATCTGTCAGTGTGGAGTATAAAATACAGGTGTTATTCTTCTGACAGGGACTCTATGCCCAATGCTCAAACCAACAGCACCCGTAGGGACCATTTACTTGTGGACTAAACCTCAATCTCATTCCAAGAACATAGCCGTGGCTCTGCCTGCATATAGGAGATTCCCAAAGAATCATTTCTGTGCCCAAACCCCAGAAAACAACCCCTTCAATACCCCAGGCCTGTAGCCAGCTTTAAACTCAGGATATACTCAGTTAAATTCCTTTAAACTCAGGATACACTCATAGAGAATCTTCCAACATATTAGAGCCAACAGAAGTGAAAAAGCCCCATTAGACTATGGGTTCCTCAAAGTCACAATGTTGGTTTTCATATAGTTTAGAAAATGCTCCTTTAGTAAGGGAAATATAAGTTCTAGACTCATCCCCACTTTCTGGCTGTGTGACCTTGGGCAGGACTATGGAATCCGAGCTCCGATGAGATAAGAATCTTGCCTTACTTAATTTCCATAATGAATGTGAGGTTTAGGTAAAATGGTGAGTAGAGAAGTATGTTTTTAACTGAAAAATTATCAAAATCCAAACAGATTTTCTCAAAGAATAAAGATGACAACGATTAAGACTCTTGAGGTGGGGTGAATTTTCTGACCCTTTCTAGGAACATGAAGAACAGAAAGTCACCCTGAAGCCAAACTTTATTTTTTTTCCAACGATTGTAAGGAATAGGCAGAAGAGAAAGCCACTTTGAAAAAGGTTTTCATTGTTGTTCCAGAGAAGGACCAGAATAATTTCCTGTAGTCGAGTATGGGCTGCCTAGCTCATAGGGTCATCAAGCCTTCAATGCCAGGGTAGGGAGGTCCAATATATGACCTCTTGAGACTCCCCCAAGGTTGCTACTTTCCTGAAGAGCCCATCACTGGAGGGCAAGTAGAAAAATATGGATAAGAAACCAGGAACTCCTGGGAGACAGGTAACCATGGTCTTGATGACTTTTCTTGAGGTTGAAAATCAGGGATACTGTTGGACTGGGACAGATGCTTCCCAACCAAGGTGATACTAGTGTCAATCACACAAGCACAACCTGTTCCCAGAAATGAAGCTATCTTAAGAAAAGCTGGGGCCCAGGATGATGACTCTGGATGTTCAGAAATGCTCAGGGTTTCATGGGTAGAAGGTTGGTTTGGCTACATTGTGAGCCGGAAAGATGAGAACCCACCTAACCTGAAACAAAGATTGTGTTGGCAAAAGCAATATTTTAGTTCATTGTGTGTTTCAATAAGACAATAGCACAGACTACATAATTCACAGCGCACAAAATTTAATTGACTCACAGTTCTGGAGGCTGGGAAGTCCAATATCAAGGTGCCTGCATCTGGCAAAGGCCTTATTTCTGCATCATCCCATTGCAAAAGGCAGAAAGGCCAAGAGACAAAAGTGAGCTGAACTTGCGCTTTTATAAAGGCAGTAATCCCACCCAGTAGGGTAAAGCCTTCATGGCCCAAACACCTCTTAACCGTTCTCACCTCAAAACTGTTAAAAGGGCAACTAAAGTTTCAACACACGTTTTGGAGGGGACAAACGTTTAAATCATAGCTGTCTCTAATGAGTTATAACCTGGGAGCTCAGGGTGAAGGCCCTAGTGGCCTGTGCAGATAACTGGAGCAGCAAAGCATTCACCATTGAAGACCCTCAAGCTTCCTCCGAATTCTAAATACCCATGCTTCAATAGATACCCTGTGTGCCAATGAGATGCCCCAGCAGCAAGGGACTGATGAGATTCATTTCTATCCTAAACTAGCATTCAGAAAAGGACCACACTTCATTGAGTCAGCCCAGGGCTTCTTGGATGATGTGACATGGGAAAAGGAAGTGGCATTTCTGCTAACAGGGCATTGAGATATACAAGCACTTACTTGAAATATCTGAAGAGATGCAATTCTGCTCGTACCTTCAATTTTTGAAGCATATCAAATTGGTGACACATCAATAAAGAGCTGTATTTCGGTTGTCATTTTTATTTCTATCCCAAAGAATATAAAACATTTTTCTTGTTTTCTACTTAAAGTACCCTGCGGCACATGGAGTATTGAATATTTTGCTTTCATGCACACGGACATAAGTTTATGCCTCACCTATAATTTTGGATTATTATGTTTGTATGTTTTTGCTATAAAACGTGTTTATTCATTCATTGAATATTTACTAATCACCTGCTATGCACTAGGTCTTGGGCAAAACATTGGGATTCAGCACTGAACACTCACAGGGTTCCTTTTGGGACATTTATGTTTTACACTTGTGCCTGTGGAATAGGGAATGAATATTACCATTGTTGTCCGACTCCACAGACATCTCCTTGTGTAAATGAATGTTTCATCTTTCCACACACGTTGCATTAGTCGGAATGCCTTATAAGGGCTAATTTAAAATTCTGATTGAGGTGGCAAATTATGTAAAACAAACTGAGTTTGATCAAAGATGTTATTTATAAATTATATGATTGGAAAAGTCACTTTTCTATAATATATAATAAATACAAAATGGTTTTGTTAATTGCAAATTGCTCCATTAAAGCTAGCCTGAGATTTACTGGTCTAAATTCTAGATACTTTATATTCCTTCCATCACTGAGTATAGCCTTGGGTATATGAGTTTTCATTTTATTCATGAGGAAACTCATGATCATAGAGATTGTAACATCCTCAATGTCAAATATAGTAGATGGTTCAATGGTGACTCCAAATGTTTTTTTTTTTTATTTCACTCCTTAATTTGTTTATTCATTCATTCATTATTTAAATCAACAACCACACAGGCAATATGTTAGACATAATTCTGTCACTGGTAAAGATAAAACAATGACAAGGAATATTATTCAATATTTAGTACAGTATTTCCCAACTTTTTATCTCTCCTCACTTCAAATGCACCATCCATCAGTTTCTGTTTAATTGTTTAAAAATATCTGAGAATGACAGAACAAAGGCTTTGCATATCACTAACACTCAAATATTTAGCAAATCAATCCATCAATCAATTTATTAATAAATGCAAAAATGGAGGGATATGACTTTTGGAAGTTACCCAATGTTTGTTATAGTTCTAGTTTGTGACAGTTTTAATATCCAGAATTTCTGACTCCTAGCCTACTCTACAAGAAAACCCAACTTACAAAGCTGATACCATGCTCTGGCAGAAAGTCCTATTTGTAGGAGGGCAACTAAACTATAAGAGTCCATTAAAAAGCACCATTTAACCTACTGAAAATGAGAAAGGCTGTTGCTGCGATTCAACAGGAAGCATTCTCTCATCAACACTGACTGCGCTTAATTACTTAATTACAAACCATCGTGACTTACTATTAGAATAAGTCCACTAAGGCCAGCAGTTGATAACACTTTATTATCTAATAAAGTGTATTGCTCCATAATCTCAAAAGTAAAAGGCCTGTGTGTTACCTCCAGTACACTCTAGTTGCTTACTAGAGAAACCCATTGGATTTCCTTGGATTGGTCGTAACTGCTGAGTGGTCTCAGGTATTTCAGTCTGGATTTCAATAACAGAGTCCAGTGTATGGCCTTGTACCTCATGCTTGTGTAAGCACACAGATGTGAGTTAAAAGACATGGATGTACTTTCAGCTCTGCCATTTATACACTGTATACATATGAACAAAGAACTTGCCCAGTGTAAGCCTCAGTTTCCTCATCTGTGAACTGGGGATGGAAGAGCAATACTGTTTCAGGGTTGTGAGGGTTTTACGAGATGACCTATGAAAGTACCTGGTACAAGAGGGAACATATAACAGGGGCTCAGACAAATGGAGGGAATAAACATGCTGCTGGATCAATAGGAGTGTGGAGCTGACATGGCTTTTACAAATAATCCAGCATAGAACTTTACCAGCTATTAGTAGAAGTCCAGTGGAAGTGAGGAGTGGAAAATAATCGTTTGTTTGTTTGTTTGTTTGTTTGTTTGTTTGTTTTCAGATGGAGTCTCGCTCTGTAGCCCAGGCTGGAGTGCAGTGGCACGATCTTGGCTCACTACAATCTCTGCCTCCAGGGCTCAAGTGATTCTCCTGCCTCAGCCTCCTGAGTAGCTGGGATTATAGGTATATGCCACCATGCCCGGCTAATTTTTGTATCTTTAGTAGAGACAGTGCTTCACCATGTTGGTCAGGCTGGTCTCAAACTCCTGACCTCGTGGTCCACCCGCCTCGGCCTCCCAAAGTGTTGGGATTGCAGGTGTGAGCCACCGCCTCCAACCAAAGGAATCTTTAATTACCTTTTGACACTGTGAAGGAAGCAGGCTTGGCCCAGGGCAGTGGGCACTGCCTGAATGGAGCGCAGAGCATGGAGTATCTCCCAGCTAGTAAGCAGGGAGATGCTGGGTGAGACTTCGACTCCACCGGCCTTAGTTCTTTTACAGGCAAAAATGACAATAACAATCCAACTACACTGGGGAGCCAGATGATGCCTCATGCCCATCTCACCTGCTCTTTCAGCTCTTGTAGCTCTTCAGCTTCTCTCTCGTTTGCTCCTGACCCTTCTGGATTCCTAGGCTCCTCCTGCACCTGCCACCTCTCTGTGTTGTAGAACCCCAGGTCATGGTCCCAATTATTTTCTCCATTATTAGCTGTGCTCCTTCCCTAGCATCATTTCCAAGGCTTTCTATGCCACCTACAAGCTGAGCACTCTTCAATGTGCAATGCCAGCCCCATCTCTCTCCTGAGTGGGCCTGATCCTTCACCACTTGATATGATTTCTTTGATGTCAAATAAAGATCAGAACCCTCATGTGTCCAGTGCAAAACCTTTGATTATATTTCCTAAATATGTTCCTCCTCCTGTCTTACCCATACTAATGAAATACTTCTTGGTCATTTAATTCCTTTTCTCCACTCACCTCCTCTATCCAATCATCAGCACATCCTGTGGATTCACACCCAAAACATGGTTCTGACAAATCAAATCCTTTCTACCTCTTTTAAAAAATTTTCTCTCAATATTGCATACTGAAAACCTTACTTTTTGCTTCTACTCTTACCACCTATTTGTCTACTAATATAAAATATAAACTAGATGTTGGCCAGACACGATAGCTCATTCTTACAATCACAGCACTTCAGGAGGCCAAGGTGGGAGGATCACTTGAGGCCGAGAGTTCAAGACCAGCCTGGATAACACAGTGAGACCCTGTCTCTATAAATTTTTTTTCTGAATATATAAAATTAGCTGGGCATGGTGGTGTGTGCCTATAATCCTAACCACTCAGAAAGCTGAAGATGGAAGATCTCTTGAGCCCAGGAATTCGAGGCTGCAGTGAGCCATGATCTTGCCACCGCACTCTGGCCTAGGTGATAGAGTGAGAGTTGGTCTCTAAAAGAAAATAATAAATAAAATATAAACCAGATGCCTTTATCCCCTCCTTACACTTAGAATGAAATCTAAAGTCTTTACTGTGGTTAATTGGCCCTAAATGATGAGTGCAGGAGCTGCAGCCATAGTGAGGACCGAACACAGAGCTGATTCTTTGTGGTGTCTCCAGGCCCAGCAAATATTTATAGAATGCATGACTGACCGAAGCTCCAAGTGGCCTGATCACAGATAACTTGGCAGTGGTGTGTAGTAACATTTGTGGAGGTGAACCGAATCTCGGATGGAGCAGCTAGCTCACTGAGGCTGTCTCTATTTCCCGCTATGTCCTCATGATGACCCAGAGTCCACATCGATCCAGGTTCCCTTGTGAAAGGCCGGCACAAAGGATGCCCAGAATGCGTAACATGGGGCTTTCTGAGAAAGGTATAGCCAAGGCCCCACCGTCAAATCCTGAAACCTGTCCTGTTAATAAGTCATTCAGGAGACTCAACAAATCGGAGGCAAAGAGCCTTGTTGATGTGATTCAGGCTTTCCTGAACCATCTGCCTCCCCATATGCTTCCCAAGGAGAACTAAGTATAGCTGCAATTGCGGCTAATCAAATATTTGTCAGAGCTACAGTGTCCCCACCCAATCATGGTCTCCAGGATGTGCCAAGGAGCACAGAGCTGTTTGCTAACCCACGGTGACCTTGGCCTTAGTTGGAGATCACAGAATATAGGGGGGAGTTGTGACTACAAAAAATAGCAGGGAGCCCCAGAGTCACTGCTGATTAGGGGAGGACAGGTGGTTGCTCTGCCTTTGTCTTCCACAGAGATGGCAGATCCCTCCAGCAGGGCCTGTCCACTCCAGGGGCTAAGCTAAGCCCAGCTAGTCCAGAAAGAGATCATAGCCTCAGTCCCTCCAACTCTCTCCAAGGTCTGAGGCTCCCATCGACCCAAGCATTGAATGAGTTGTCCCCGTCACAGCACATTCTCACCTGGACTGTCTCCCCTTTCCTCTCTTGGTCCCCTCCCTTCTGTCTATTAGGGCACACATCTACACACCAGGGTTGCACTTGCAGTCTGGAGTAGGGCAGGATATTCAAAACTGGTGAACCCAGATAGCACCCAGTCAGAATGCCCGCCAGGCAGGGCGATGAGCAGGGCCTGCAGGTCATCAGCTGCCCTGGTGTAAATCCTTTAGCTATGGATGATAGAGAAGGTGAGGGTCTGCAATGGGGGCCAGGGTAACTGGCCATTGTAGTCCAGGAAGGAGGACTTGAAAAGCTCAGGGCTTTCAACTGTTATAACAACTGTTCATACCAGATGCACTGGCTGAATATTGCTCCTGGTTAAAATGAGCAAGGTATCCCTGTGCCATGCACAAGTCAGTCCTGCTGAGACCTGTCTCTGCAGCTCGAGTTTTGTCTTCTCAGCGTCACAGCTTTTCACCTCATTCATTCTCCTTCTAGACTCCAGTGGCAGCTCAGAGTGACCTGAGGTCTTGTCCTCCAGGACAGCAGAGGTTCTTGCAGCTGATATTTTTTCTTCTGTGATTCAACTTCTCTCTCTGCTGCTTATATATTGTGCCAAATACTGCAGATACACAGTCTGTCTGTGCGTGGACTTGGACATTCCTTCAGGGAGAGCTCCCCTCTCTCCAGCTCAAACCTCCTTAGTCCTTGATACCCATGCACTCTTCCAGTTGCCTGCATACCTCGGAGTCTCAGCCCAGTGGGTGACCTGGTTTCTCATGGGTCACCTTGACTCAGACTTGGCCCTGGCTGGGTCAAGTAATTAACTTTCAACTCCACACAACAAATGCAGAACAGAAGGGTTTTAACCACACATTTCAACCAAGTTCTGGAATATTTCTTGATCTGAACTTCTGCATGTAAGCCCCTTAACTCCAGTCAACAACTGGGCCAGTCTCAGGCATAGCCAGAGTATATGGTGACCACACACTTATTGGTGCTGACACTTCAGGGAGTAGGGCCTTGAGAAATGATGCAAGATCCAGCCCATTTCATACTGTCACCCTTTCAGCAAGCTCTCTCTGCCTGTCCCAGATTAGTGTGAATATTCTCACCTCTGGATCATACCTATTTACTGCTCAACAACATTCAGCAGGCAAAAGATGCCATCCATCTCTTCCATGCATCCCTCCGATACACGTACTCCATTGATCGGAAATACTAAGAATTCTAGGGACCTTGCTGGATCAGTAAACACAAGATATTCCTTGCTTTTGAAGAATCCCCAATATTATTCTCTTCTCTTGAATCAGTATTACAATTTCCTCATTAGTGTCACCTGTGGAATTTTGCCCTTTGACCCCTCAGCAGGTATATGCCCCTTGTGCTCAGCCCTCAGCAATGTACAGAGGGCTGGCCGATGGTGCCCCTGGTGCCTAAGCAAACTTTCATGGTTGCCTCTGCACCAAGATGTTGATGTGAAAATACATAAGCATAAGAGAACAGGTCATCTGGTAGTTGAATCTAAGCTGCAAAAGTTGGTGCTGAGGATGTAGATCTAGGTGTTCATTGACACTATAGCCAACTGGCTAAGCCTTGGCTGATAACCAGCCAGGTGATACTGCAACTTTCAGAAGGCTCTTTTGACCCCTCGTGTCTGAGAAAATCTATATCCACCATCTGAAAGTCACAGTGTCATCTGCATGGGTCTCAGCCAAGGCTTAGCCAGCTGGCTCTTGTATCAATGAATACCTAGGCCTACATCCTCAAAAGCAGTATGTTTTTGCTCAATGAAACGGATGGGGCAAGATGACTTGAGGGATGTGACAGTGCTGCTTTAGACCACTGTGGTACTGCGGGAGAACTGAGAGGCTCATAATTTTTCCTATTACAAGAACATGTTTTTTTTTTTTTTTTTTTTTTTTTGAGACAGAGTCTCGCTCTGTCACCCAGGCTGGAGTGCAGTTTCACCATCTTGGCTCACTGCAAATTCCACCTCCCAGTTCAAGCGATTCTCCTACCTCAGCCTCCCAAGCAGCTCGGACTATAGGTGCCCGCCACCACACCCAGCTAAATTTTTGTATTTTTAGTAGAGATGGGGTTTCGCCATGTTGACCAGTCTAGAGAATATGATTTTTTCTTACAAAAAAAAAAAAAAAACTTCATTTTCTGTAAAATGGAGCTATAATATCTAATCATAGGGTTGTCATGACTATCAAATGAGATGATACAAATCAATGCCTATGACTCACTATACATGAGCAATACTGTTCAGTGTTTTAATTACTTCCTTGACTTTTGGGGAGAAGGAGGGTGGGTACCAGCTCATGGTGACTTCCGCCATGCCAAATCTAAGCTGCTTTCTGATGAGACCTGGTTAATTATTGATAATTCTCAGAAGTCCTATCACACTGCTTGTCCAAATGACCAATCCGTAAATATTTTTTGAATGTTCTGTTTCCTCTGACATTCTTTTTTCGACTTTCTTCATCTCATTCACAAAGGCTCTGTGTATTTTTCCTTTCCTCAGAAGTTCTTCCCTCAATGCCACAGGCAGAGTAATTACTCCCTTGTCTGTTTCTGCAGCATTTTGCACCAGCTCTTGTAGAATACTTGTTCTTCCGAGCAGCAGTTCTGTGTGTCTTTCCGTAACCAGACTGTAGGCTTCTCCAAGACTGAAGAGTACACAGCTCACCAATGAGTTCTAGGATTCTAGTAAGGCGCTTAACATAAGAGGCATACAATTTGTCTTTTTTAATGAATTGATAGCATCATCCTCACCTCAAAAGTCTGCCTGTTTCTCAGTGACCTCTTAAATGCTACTTCTTCTATGAAGATCTTCCCAACTAGAAGGCAGAATTTAATGTATTTATAAGCAGCACAGGCTCTGACTCAGACTGATCTTTAAGTTCAGGCTTTCCATGCACTTGCAAATCATTTACTCTTTCGAGAATAGTTATCTTCATATATAAAGTAATCATGAAAGATTAGATAAGACAAAGATACCCATCATTATTATAAAAAACACATATCTTCCCCCTGTTTATTCATCTGGCTTTATACCTTTCCTGTGTCTCACAGAGTCCACCTCCTGTTTTACCCATCTTAGAGTCATGTTATTGCCACCCACCTACTCCCTCTCATCCTCAGTTGTTCTGTAAGCTACTTAAAGGCATAGACATTAGGAAATCACTTGAGTCTCTTCCCTGTGACCTGGATCACTACTTTAGATAAAATAGATGCTCAAAAAGTTGCCAAATGAGCACTTGAGTGTTAGTCTGGGTAACTTGCTTACCCCCAAAAGAAGGCTGAGTACTCACTCCTATATCTGAAAACTCATGCAACCAATATAGGGACTGGGAGCTAAAAGAAAGTCATATAGTTTTATAAACCCATTTCACAAATAGGAACTGGGGCCTCAGAGAGATGGAGAATCCAACCAAGGACCAGCAGTGGAATCCTGAATCTACCCGCCACACCCACAGCCCTCCCTGTTACCCCCAACTGCCCTGATGCTTACCAGGGCATCACAAAACTATTTCCGAGGCTCTCTTGACTCCTTATGTGCAAGAAAATTCTATATCCACTATCTGAAAGTTGTAGTATCACCTGATTGGGTGTCAGCCAAGGCTTAAGCCCGTTGGCTCTAGTATGAATGAACACCTAGGCCTACATCCTCAGAAGCACTTTCTGCAGCTTTAGATTCAACTACCAGATGGCCTGTTCTCCTGGGCTCATTCACCTTCCCATCAACATTATGGTGCAGACGCAACCACCAAGTTTGCTGTTTAGGCTCCGGGGCCACAATCAGCTGGCCCTTTGTATGCTGCTGGGGGCTGAGCCCAGGGAGCAGCTTATCCCCTTGACCAAACATTCATTCCTCTGCCTTCCTCAGGATCTCTTGTTATTGTGCAGCTGTTTATTTGCATGTCTGTATGAGTTCCTTAGAGTTCAGTAGTGCTGTGGTTCATCCCAGCAGCCACAGGACTTGGCACAGGGCTTGGAAAAAGCAAACTTTTAATGACTGTGTTACCCAAAAAAGAATGGGGTTCATTTGCCTGGCAAGTAACAGATGAATCTCCACAAGAGCGCAGGTTTTGATCGATAGGAGTTACATCACTTGTCACAAAGGAGGAGAGCACTAGGAGTATTCTCCAAGCAGTATCTCACCAAGGGAAAGTGACAGGAGGGTTTTATGGGGTGGTGGAAAGGGGAGAGGGTGCATCATCGCATGCAGAGGAGGGGGCTCAGAGGTGCAGATGCAGTGATTCATCATGCCAGCACAGAAGCACAGAGGTTGCATGTTATGGTAACGAGGCTACAGCTCCTCCCGGGGTGGAGGCTTTAGCATGGTATCCAGGAAAGTTCACTCAAGTTTATCTATAAGCTGCCAGGGCTGTCGGGAGCTGCTTCCACCCAATTAGGTGATTACATTCCACACAGGATTTTAGGGGGAAAAAAAAAAACAGGTAGGAGGCTGTAAAATAGGCGGATTGCTCAAGCTGATTAAACTCCTATAGTCCCTGGAGATCCTCCATGTCTGCTTGCAACTAGAGTGTTTCAACCATTTTTCCTATTTTACATATCCAACATTTCCTCCTAAACCAGATTCTTCCCAATGATGTTGAAATGTATTCACCATTCTCTCATTAGAAATAAAACATACACAGAAGCCAAATCTCACAGCTCTTCCTAGACACCTTGGTTGGGTAGCAACCAACTTACCTAAAGGATGTCTCTACTGGCTGTTTCCATTTCTCCACTGCTCTACTCACTCTTCACTATCCCAAATCTGGTTTCTGACCCCTTAGCATCAGCAAAAAATAAAAAATAAAAATCTTATTGAGGTAAATAGTGTCCTACATGTTTCTAAAAGCTCGAGGAAATTTTTAGTCCACATTATACTTGGACTCTCACCAGCATTCTGCAATGTTGGTCAACTCCTCCCCCACTGAAATACCCTCCCTTGGCCACTGTGAAATGAAGCTTCACTATTTTTCCTCTTGACTCTCTGATAGCCTTTCTCTGTCTCCTTATCGGGGCCACCTCCCTGTAAATTGTCATGCCTTTCCCCACTCCAATGTCACTTTCTATTCCCCTTAGGGTAGTTTATTTTATTTCATGGTACATATTACTATTTGTGTTATAGTTATTATCTTCTTTTTAAAAGAATTTTTAAATTATTTTAGAGACAGGGTCTCACTCTGTTACTCAGGCTGGAGTGCAGTGGCACATTAATGGCTCACTGCAGGCTCAACCTCCTGGGCTCAAAGGATCCTCCCACCTCAGCCTCCTGAGTAGCTGGAACTGCAGGCATGCACCATTGTGCCCAGCTGATTATCTTCTTTTCCAACCATAATGTAAGCAATAGGAGAGCAGAAAATCTGCCTATTTTGTGCATTTTCCAAGTCCTACACATAAAATGGCATATAGGGCATAGACACTTAATGACAATTATGTCTCTAAAACAGACTTTTCCTCTAAGTTCAGGATCTAAAAGTTAAATTGGCTACTTCAAATTTTATGCTTAGATTTTCAAAGATACCATACATTTAACATGTTCAAAAGTAATCTATCATCCCAGAAGATAATACAGGAGAAATATTTAGAGTTTCTTGGATCTGGTAATGAGTTTCTAGATATGACACCTAAGGCACAGTTCCTGGGGAAAAAAAAAAAAAAAAGAACTGATAGATTTCATTAAAATTAAAATTTTCTGCTCAGAAAAAAACCATTGCCAAGAACATGGAAAGACAAGCCATAGGCTGGAAGAAAATGTTTACAAAAGGCATATTTGATAATGGAATGTTATCTACAGTATATTTTAAAGATCTTAAAACTTAACAATGGAAAATAAACAACCCAATTAAAAAATGAGTCAAAGATCTTAACAGACACCACGCCAAAGAAGATGCAGTAATGGCAAATAAGCAATGAAAAGTTGTTCCACATCATGTGTCATCAGGGAAATGCAAATTTAAAACACTGAGATACTGTTACACACCTATTAGGTGGCTAAAATTCAAAACTCTGATAACACCAAATGCTGGCAAAGGTGTGGAATAACAAGAAATCTCATTCACGACATGTGGGAATGGAAAAGGGCACAGACACTTTGGGAGATCGTTTGGTGATTTCTTACAAAACTGTGCATCCTCTTACCATATGATCCAGCAGCTGCACTCCTTGGCATTTACCCAAAGGAGATGAAGACACATGTCTATGTAAAAACCCACACACAAAAGTTCATAGCAGTTTGTTTTTTGTTTGCTTGTTTGTTTTTGAGACAGAGTCTGACTCTGTTACCAGGTTAGAGTGCAGTGGTGTGATCTAGGTTCACTGCAACCTCTGCCTCCTGGGTTCAAATGATTCTCCTGCCTCAGCCTCCTGAGTAGCTGGGACTACAGGCGCGTGCCACCATGCCCAGCTAATTTTTGTATTTTTAGTAGAGACAGGGTTTCATCACATTGGCCAGGATGGTCTCACTCTCTTGACCTTGTGACCCACCCACCTCAGCCTCCCAAAGTTCATAGCAGTTTTATTCATAATTGCTAAAACCTGGAAGCAACCAAGACGTCCTTCAGGAGGTGACTGGATAAATAAACTGTGGTACATTCATACAATGGAATATTATTCAGAGCCAAAAAGAAACGAGTCATTGGGCCATAAAAAGACAGAAAAAATGCAAATACTTATTACTAATTGAAATAAGTCAATCTAAAGGGCTAAGTACTCATGATCCCAACTATATAACATTCTGAAAAAGACAAAACTATGGATACAGAAAAAAAAAAAAATAGTGGTTTTTCAGAGTTAAGGGAGATGAAGGGATTAACAGGCAAAGCTCAGGAATTTTAGAGCAGTGAAACTACTCTGTATAATCCTCTAATGGTAGACATGTGTCATTATATATTTGTGCAAACCCATAGAATGTACAACACCAAGAATGAACCCTAATGTAAACTTGAGACTTTGGGTGATAATGATGTGTCAATGGAGGTTTATCAATTGTAACAAATGTTCCACTCTAATGGGAGATGTTGATAATGGGTGAGGCTGTGCATGTGTGTGTGTGTGTATAGGGTGTGGGTGGTATATGGGAAATCTCTAGACTTTCCCCTCAATTTTGCAGTCAATATAAACTGCTTTAAAAAATAAAATCTGTTTAAAAAAACTTTAATCACTGCTAGAAAAAGAGAATTAAAAAATATTTTAGTGAATGACCCTATAACCTAACCTCTTGCATAAGGCAAAGATCTGAGGGTCACCTTTAATAAATCCTTTTCTCTCACTTTCCATGTGTAATCCCTCAACAAGTAATTCCAATTCTCTCCCTCTCAATCACCTACCACAACCTTGTCCGTGGTCTCCTTGCCTCGCTCCTGGACCACTCTGCCCAATGGCCTTCCTTCTGCTCAACCCAACTCCTGTGCAGACTTTCTCCACAGTTTCGTCTGAGAAGAATCTTTCCAACATGCCCAAAATGCTTCAGCATCTTTCCACTCCACTTAGGATAAAGAAAAAAAAAAAAATCCTAATGTATTTCTCAAAGCCAATTTTGCTTTCTCCCCCACCTCCATCTCCATATCACTCCAGGATCCAACCCCTTCCAGCTCACTGTTCTCCAGCCTCCCTGGCCTGCCAGCGCTCCCCGGGTCGCAAGCTACCTTTGCCCATGCTGTTCCCTCTGCTTGGAATGGCATTTCCCTTCCCTGTGGACCCCAGAGGCTTCAACTCACCCCTCACCTCTCAGTTCAGGCATCTCTTCCTCCCTGCAAAGTCTTCCCTAATCTCCTTAACATGGTCAGACATACCTCTTAGTGGTGTGACATTAGTTGGTGCAGAAATACCTTTGTGTGATTATTTACATAGTAACTGCCTTTCGTAATAGACTAAGGCCTCTGTGAAGGGAGGTTTGTTTGGCTCAAACAGATCTAATACACTGTATAGAACCCAGCTGCTCAATAGATATTTGCTGAATGTGGAACTTAGAAAAATAGTATTAATTTTGAATGAAAGTATGAGGGCATTAACTCGACCATTTTCAAAGCATTTCCTTCTCATCTGACCATTACAAAAAATAATAAAAATACAGAGAAGTCAAAGTGTCACTCGATGAAATGAAATGAAAAACCAAACTGTAAAACATACATTGGCTCTACTAATTTTTTTTTTTTTTTTTTTTTTTTTTGAGACAGTCTCACTCTCTCACCCAGACTGGAGTGCAGTGGTGCAATCTCGGCTCACCACAACCTCTGCCTCCTGGGTTCAAGTGATTCTCCTGCCTCAGCCTCCTGAGTGGCTGGAATTATAGGCACCCATCACCATGCCTGGCTAATTTTTGTATTTTCAGTAGAGACAGGGTTTCACCATGTTGGCCAGGCTGGTCTCAAACTCTTGACCTCAGGTTATATGCCCGCCTCAGCCTCCCAAAGTGCTGGGATTACAGGCATGAGCCACCATGCCTGGCCTTGGCTTTACTGATTTTTAAACTCTCTGAGATCCAGGTTCCTTCTGTAGGGACAGAGATACTTTTCTCTGCAGATTGTTATGAGGATGTATACGATAATACCAACAAAAAATCTAGCACAGTGCCCAGAGTATTTGGTTGTACAGTCAAGAGAAATTTATTAGTGCCATTACTACCAATCCATGAAAATACAGGTCAGCCATTGGCACATATTTCAGAAAGCTGAGCAAAGTACACTTACTTTAAGGGAGATAAACAAGAGCATTAATTTCCAGGAGTCATGACTTTTATTGTGTCTTAAACTTTAACAATATTGACCTGAATTGCTCTAAACCAAAGCCATCAATACTGCAGAATGTTTGCTCAGGTGAAGCTTTCGAATGAGATTTAGGTGAAAGCAAAAGGTTTCTAAAATGGAGTGTGGAAGTGATGTGAGATTCTTCATTCACCTGCTTATCTTTGCATCCGCCTATCTGTCCATTGGCTCAAAACTTAAGTATTCAGTAACTGAGGTACAACAGGCACTAGAGTTATGGCAGTGAAGAGAACAGAGCTCCTGTCTTCATAGAACTTACACTATAGAAAAACAAAAACAGAAACAAAACCAGAAAACCCACAAAACACTCAAGTAATCATTCCATTCTAGTGCCACAAAGGTTAAAAAATAAATAAAAATAGAAGAAAATATAGAACACTTAATTTGTAGATAGGGAAGGACCTGTTATATAACGATGAAAATAGGCATTTATATAAATTGTGGCTGGACAGACACCAGAACAGATTCTGCAAACCAATGTGAGGTAGCAGATTCAGAAGCAGAGCTTACAAGGGAGTGGGTGAAAACCACGGCTCTTGGACCCCTGGGTCAGGTTAATGGAGGAACATGGTGTCAGGTAGAAGGGGAAGAAAGGATTTTGGAAAGAAGACATATGCAGATGTTTGGAGAGAGCTTTTGCTATGCAGTCTCTGTTTACACCATCTCCAATGCAGGAGATCAAAGAATTGTCATCTCCTTGTATCCACGTATAGAAGGCCTACTCAGAAAGCTTGGTATAGATTCCCATGTTTGGGGACCAGAGGCACAGGGATATTTCACTCCTCAGAAAGCTAAGGCAATCCCAGGCAACAAGAGGAACGCTAAAGCATCAGGATATGCTTAGATATTTAGAATTTGTCGAGGCAAAGGAAGCATTGCTCATGGACTAGAGGTGAGACACGTGGGGAAAAGAGTTGTCCTGGTGCCATTTTAAGGCCTGCCCAAGACTCCAGCAGGAGATTTCTGTGTTTGAAACATGCCCAGTTGCAAAATGGACATCCAAGACATGCTGAGTCAGATGGGAGCCTCGGGAGGAGAGTCACTTATGACGGATCCCCGAGGTGCCATCCTGACAACAGCCTGGGGCCATGGCTCAAGCACACCATGATATCCGAGCCAATGAGACCTGAACACAGATCCCAGGCCCACCAGTTTACCTCCCTGAACCTCAGTTCTTCCATCTGCAAAACAGAATATTAGCCACAGCATCAAGAGGCTGGGAAGAATATTTACATGAGTAGGAAAGCCCATTTTAAACAAGCTTATAGGAAAAAGCTTCAATACACTAAATTTCAAAGTTTAAAATGTCTGTATGACATAAACAGCCTAAAACAAACTTAAAGGACAAGCTACAGACTACGGGTAGATATTTTCTACATGATATACCCAAAAATTGTTATCAAAGATGTGGTTGGCAGTAGACAGGAAATAAAATTATATAATGAAGGAGTAAATCATTCAAAGAAAAAGAAGCAAAAGTTGTAGATGGGAGATTCATGAAAGGGAGAACAAAAATAGCCAATAAATATGAGAAGATGGTCAACCTCCTTTGTAAACTTAAAAAAAAAATACTACATTTTTACCCTTCGTGACTGGTTTGAAGAAATAAGTATTTCTATAAACTGCTAGTGGAAGTTGAAACTGACACTTTGAAGTACATTTTGGAAGTCTTTAAAAAAAAAAAAAAAATCTGCCTACCCTATGACTACTTCAGCAATGTGGCTGCTTGGTATCTCCCTTAGAGAAACTCTTCACATGTTTTCACAAAGACGCATGGACAGAAATGGTTACAGAATCATCCTCACTTGTAAAAGTCCCCGAACAGTGGCAGGCTAGGACATGTTTAACAACTGGCTCCCCCCAGACAGACCTGATTTGCAGTGCTTGCTGATTTCCTGGCACACATAGCCTCACCATGGCCAATTTAAAGCTACTGAAATGAAGTCACTAAAGGAGATGGGATGTCCACAGTCAGCTCTTGTGAGTAGCACAAGTTGGCTGCAAGACACCACTGTTCCCAGTAGTACATATGGACAGATTGCATTAAAGTACAAAAACCAAAATCTACACGTTGCCTATCAGTCCGTGACGCACAGTAAGAAATGTAGATAATACATACCCACAAGTTAGCAATGGTTTCTTTAGGTCTTGGATTCGGGTAATAATCCATTAGGTCTTTAGCCTTATTTGTAACATTCTCAAGGAGCATTTTGTCCTATAGAACTTATATAACCAAAGGAAGGAAGTAATGAAATTACCACATAGTTACCACTTATGTAGCAAAATTAGTACAAAAACAACATTAAGGAAATAGCCAATCAGTGTTGATTCCTTTATTGCCCCATCTCTCATTATAAGATCTCGTGCATGCTGAGGGAAACCAACAAGGTTTGTTCATTAATTCATGAAATAAACTATTACTGAGTGCCCAATTTGTATCAAGCATGACAAGAGAAGATGGTGGTGACCAAGAGGTACATCAAATTACCCAACTAGGAAGTTTTATAATCTGTCGTTGAAGAAATGGACATTAAGGAGTAATTTCTATTATACAAAAGTGCAAATCTACCTGAGAAAAAGAGAAAGGAGGCACACAGTAGATGTGGCCTTGGGGATATCTGGGGTGCTGTGAGGGAAGTGTGCAGGGCAAGGTTTCAGAGCTAGGGAAGCCCTTCTAGGTTTATCAAACATTCTGAGGGATCTGGAAGAAAGGAAGGTGAGGGAGACAGAGGGAAGAGCAGAGACAGGAAATGATTAAGCCAAGGAGAAAGTTCCTGGCAAGGTGTGCAGGTAAGAGAAAGCAGGAGATGCTGAGGAAACAGAGGAAGTCCACTGGGCTGGCATGTGCCAGGGTGAGCTGACTCCAAAGAGACAGGCAGTGCTGGGCTGGAGAAGCCTTGTCAGCCAGGTCCATTTTGATAATCAAAATAATTTCTGATGAAGAAAGAGAACAAGCATATCAAAGTATTTTTCTTTTAAGAAGATAATTTTCTTTTAAGGAGAAAGCAAAAAGATACAATTCCTCAAAAACAAACCACCCATTAATAAAATCTCCTTAAAATGTTCTAGAGCAGGTATTAAAGATTATCTAACTTGCAGAGCTTTGGAGCAGTGCCTGGAAATGTTAAGTGCACCCAGTAGGTCTGCAGTGTACACAGGTGTCCTTCTGATTACAACACTTGCCTATGCAGGCTGGAGGTCTGCCTAAAACAGGGTTCTGCCCAGCCAGTTTCATCTGAAAACACAAAGCGTTTGCTTTTCTGCTTTCTCCACACCTCCCTGACAAGTCTCTCATTACCCACTGTCAGCCTGGTTTTCCTCTGGACATTTTATCTTCATTTCCTTGGCTACAGGTCCAGTTTCTCTGCAGATGGAAACCTCTATTTTCCTTTTAGTGAAATAAAAGAGAGAGATTCTTGCAGACAGGTTGTCCAAGCCTCTGCCATCAAGATGTGTGAGTTTACAATTGCCACGTATGCCCACCCAATAGGAATCACAATCTCTCAATAATGGAGAATATTCTTCTTATTTTCTGCCTTATCTTTACCCCTCAGAGTTGTTGAAGGAAGAATCTTTACTGACTGAGAGACTGATGCAGTGACATATGAATTGTTCAATTACTCAATCAATAAACTCATTCACTGAGCTCTGCTGGGGCTGGCACTCCCTCACTCCACTTCTATCTGCTTTAGCCCAAGAACCATGGCCCTGGACATTTCTCAGAAGTGGCTCCAGCTCAGTGGTGTCTTCCCAGGAGACCCGCTTAGGGCAAGGAGGAAACTTGCATTTTTTTCAGAGTCATCCTGAATATACTTCAATCAACTCCTCAGCACTGTTTACTAACACACGATTAAGACCTCTGTTTATAGACCTACTTTTGGAATCTGCTGTTGCATTTCTCTTTTGCCCTAGTTACATCTTATCTAGGAGGCTGAGCCCCCTAAAGCCACCAGCACATTACGTTGGCACCCATGCTCCTGTCCATCCCAATCATCCTGGGAGTTGGTTGCCTTTGCTGAGTACAAGCAAAAGGAACTTTCGTTGTTGTCGTTGTTGCTTGTTTTCATTTTTATCTCATTCAGTGATTATGGCGCATCCAATACTCAAGGGGCAGCACACCCAGCGGCACCGTCAGAATTGCCTGTGACATGACAGATTATCAGCTGTATCAAGGCAAGAACATCACACTCAGGAAGAGCCGTTGTTAAATCATGCCAGGCCAAATGTGGAGCCTAAAAACACCGTGTCAGGAAGACACTGTCCAGAGCCTTGAGATGAGCATTTAAAAACAGAGGGCTGCCTCTCAGTGAGTGCTCAACAGAGCTTTGCATTGGGGGTCCACATCATGAATCATCACCGAGCCCCTCCCTTATAAGCTGGGAAAGGATGCTTGAACTTCTGAGCCTGCCCACCCTTGGCAGGGAAGGCAGAGCTAAGGAAGTGAAGGTGTGGTCAGAGGTATCTGTTAGAGGAGCAAGGACTCAGTGATTCTGAAGAGGGGGATTCATGGAGACTGGGAGGGTGAGCTGGATTTCAATCACAAGTGAAACAATACATAGAAGGTGAATCCATGCCTTGGCCATGTCACCTTTCAGTCCCTTTAGAGCAGTGAATGCCCAGATTTTATTTATTTAAAATAAGAACTTAGTGGTCTCAATGTGTCTATCTTTAACTTTTGCCTTTTTTTCTTCTTGAAACGTTGGGGTTTGTGTGTGTGTGTGTGTGTGTGTTTTGTTTCTTTGAATTATTGTTATGTTCTCTTGATTTCATGAGGAAAAACCCCACTTGAGAAACAGAAACTTGGTTTTGAAACATCTGACTTGATTCTGTTGTAACTTATTTATTTTGATTTTTACTCCTGATGGCTTATTTTCTCATTGTAGCAGTGTTGGGTTAGGGGAGCAGAAACTGCTCTAGGTATTTTGAGCTGAGAGAGACTTAGTGCAGGAATTTGGTTGCGAGGGTATTGGGGTGGGTTGGGAAAGCAAAAGGGGGAGGAAGATATTAGGAAGCTGCTGTTCGCATGAGATGAGGAGACTGCGGCTGAGACATTTTGATTGACTTGCTTAAGATCCTGCCAACCCTTGTTCCCATGAAGCCCAAACTCCAGGCAAGGGAGCAAACATACACGATCAGCCATGGAGATTGAGCCTCTCCTGCCTTTAACTCCTGCCCAGTTCTCATTATGTCATGCTGCCTGCCATAGATGAGTGACTAGGAGGCTCAGGGACCTGGAAGGGGACTTTCTGTATCTCCATACCCTGCCGTATGTTCTTGGGATCTGAAAAAATTATCAAATATCTACTACTAGCTCTTTGAAACTTTTCAAAACCACCACATGCAGAGCTACCTGACAATAGCCTGAATCTGAACAAACAGGTTAACTGAAAACTGGCTGGATCAAAGTAGCTATATTTAGACTGATAGAATAGCATATCTTCGTGAAAGACTGGAACCTCAAAAGTCACCTATAAGCATACTTATTGACCAGGCATTTGACTAATGGAAGATACTTCTAAGGCAAGAGACAAAGACACTGGCAGAACTTAGGCATAAAATGTCCATCACACAAGCATTTATAGAAGAATGAATGTCGATCCTTCTAAAACTCTTCCAAAAAATAGAATAGGAGGTAACACTTCCAAACTCATTTTTTGAGGCCAGCATTACCTAGATACCAAAACAAGATAAGGTCATCCAATAAAAAAATATACAGGCCAATATATCTGATGAACATAGATGCAAATATTTGGAACAAAATACTAGCAAGCCTATTTCAACAGCACATTAAAAGGATCATATGCCATAATCAAGCAGGATCTACTCAGATGCAAGGATATTCAACACATGAACATCTGTAAATATAATACAGCATATCAACAGAATGAAAGACAAAAGCCATATCATCTTCTCAATAGATGCAGAAAAGCATGATAAAATTCAACATCCTTTCATGATAAAAATTCTCAACAAATTAGATATAAAATAAACAATAAAGACCATATGTTTCAAGCCTTTAGCTAACATCATACTCAATGGTGAAAAGTTGAAAGGTTTTCCTCTAACATCAGAAACAAAACAAGGGTACCCATTATTACCACTTCAGTTGAACACAGTACTGAAAGGCTTAGCCAGAGAAATTGAACAAGAGTAAAAGGACCTCCGTATTTTAAAGGAAGAGGTAAAGTTTGTTTTTGTTGGCAGATGACATGATCTCATATATACAGAAGCCTAAAAACTCCATCAAAAAACTGTTAGGATTAATTTAAAAATTTAGTCAAGATGAAGGATAAAAAATCAACATTAAAAAATCAGTTGTGTTTCTGTATACTAACAACAAAATACCTCAGAAAGAAATCAATAAAGCAATCCCATGTACAGTAGCTACAAAAACAACAAAATACTTACAGACAAATTTAATCAAGGCAGTAAATGATCTATACACTGAAAATATAAGACACTAATGAAAGAAACTGAAAAAGGCACAGATACATGTAAAGATACCTCATGTTCATGGATTAAAAGCATTAATATTGTTAAAATGTCCATGCCATTTAAAGCAATCTATAGATTTGATGTAAGCCCTGTCAAATTTCCAGTATTTTTTCACATAAATAGAAAAAAGAAACCTAAAATTCATATGAAACCACAAAATACCTCAAATAGTCAAAGCACTCTTGTGCAAAAAGAACACAAACAAAGGGAAAAACATTCCATGCTTATGGATAGGAAGAATCAATATCATTAAAATGGCCATACTGCCCCAAGCCATTTATAGATTGAATGCTACTCCTATTAAAACCACCATTGATATTCCTCACAGAACTAGAAAAATTGTTTTAAAATTCATATTGAGTTCATATAAAATCCATAAAAGAGTCCAAATAGTCAAAGGGGTGGTAATTATTTTATAATACATACATATATCAAATCCTCACATTGCAGACCTTAACAAATGGAAACACATCTCATGTCATGGATTGAAAAACTCAATATCGTGAAAATGACCATTTCAATATTTGAAAATGACCATTTGAAACTGCCCAGAGCAATCTACAGATTCAGTGCAAATCCTATCAAAATACCAACATCATCTTTCACAGAATTAGAAAAAACAATCCTAAAATTCATGTGGAACCAAAAAAGAACCTGAATAGCCAAAGCTATCCTAAGCATAAAGAACAAATCTAGAGGAATCACATTACCTTACTTCAAATTATACTACAAGGCTATAGTTCCAAATCAAGATGGTACTGCTATAAAAGCAGACACATAGACTAGTGAAAAAGAATAGAGGACTCAGAAATAAAGCCAAATTTACAACCAACTGATCTTCAGCAAAGCCTACAAAAAATAAACTGGGGAAAGACATTCTAATTAATAATTGACGACTGGAAAACTGGATAGCCACAGGTAGAATAATGAAACTAGATCAATCCTTATCTCTCACCTTACACAAAATCAACTTGACATGAGTCAAAGACTTAAATCTAAGTTGTGAAATCAGAACAATTCTTGAAGATAACCTAGGAAAAACTCTTCTGGATATTGGCCCATGCAAAGACTTTATGACAAAGAACCCAAACACAAATGTTACAAAAACAAAGATGAATAGATGAGTCCTAATTAAGCTAAAAAGTTTCTATACAACAAAATAAATAACTGTCAAAGTAAACAGACAACTTACAGAATGGGAGAAAATATTTGCAAACTCTACATCTGACAAAGCTCTAATATCTAGAATCTACAAGGAACTCAAACAAATTAGCAAGAAAAAAAAAATTCCATCAAAAAGTGGGCAAATGACATGAATAGACATTTCTCAAAAGAAGACACATAAATGGCCAATGAACATATGCAAAAATGCTCAACATAACTAACCATCAGGGAAATTCAAATTAAACCTACAATGAGATACCACCTTACCCCTGCAAGAATGAATATTATTAAAAAGTCAAAAAACAGTAGACGTTGGCATAGATATGGTGAAAAGGAAATGCTTATACACTGCTGGTGGGAATGTAAATTAGTACCAACTCTATGGAAAACAGCATGCAGATTTCTTAAAGAACTAAAAGTAGGCCTACCATTTGACCCAGCAATCCCAGCACTGGGAATCCACCCACAGAGAAAGAAGTCATTATATTAAAAAATGCACCTGCATGCGTATGTTTATTGCAGCACAATTCACAATTGCAAAGATATGGAACCAACCTAAGTGTCCATCAACCAATGAGTAGGTAAAGAAAATATGCTATATCCACACCATGGAATACTACTCAGCCATAAGAAGAATAAAATGATGTATTTTGCAATAACTTAGGTGGAGTTGGAGGCCATTATTTTAAGTGAAGTAACTCAGGAATGGAAAACCAAATACTGTATGTTCTGATAAGTGGGAGCTAGGCTGTGGGTATGGAAAGGTATACAGAGTGGTATAAAGGACTTTGGAGACTCAAAAAGAGGAGAGTGGAAGGGGGTGAAAGATAAAACATTGCACACTGGGTACTATGTACAATACTTGGGTGATGGGTGTGCTAAAATCTCAGACTTCACCACTATATAATTCATCCATATAATCAAAAACCACCTGTACCCCAAAAGCTACTTAAATAAAACATACTTTTAAAATAAAATTAAAAAGTGGTAGACTTTAAAAATATGCAATTTTTATTTGTCAATTATACCTCAATAAAGCTAGAAAAACAAACCAAAAAGCTGACCACATCATCATTCATAATTAATGACATTGAAATCATATTCAATATAAGGAGAATGGTTAAATAAATCACACCACATGCATTAAATGGAAAACTCTGAGGTAATTTAAAAGGTTTAGCTTTTAACATAATTAATGAAATAACAACATATTTACGATCAATAAAATAAAAAAATTAATTGACAAATTATGTCTGGAATCTTAAATTCCTGACCATTTAAACTGCAAAGAAACAGAAGGTCTTTCTCGTGACGAAACAAACAAACAAAAAAACCGTTTAAGGTGAAAATGTCTTTAGATTTCACGTTCCTGAGTCAGAATACCAGCTTTGCTACTGACCAGTGACCTTAATCAATTCATTTCATGACATTGCGTCTGCAAGTCTCCCATTTAATCTTTAAATTCATTTGGCCCTGAAACTCTGCTGTATTTCCCATACAAGTCTGTTTCCTCTGGTTCACAGTCAAATACTTCGAGGCAATAATCTTCAGGGTCAGTTCTCAATGAAGGTAAACTGGCCACACAGAAGAGCTGGATCATGAGAGATAATTCCTCACACATTACTGATTCAAATTTCAATACCATCCTTTCTAGTTCTTTTTTTTTTTTTTTTTTTTTTTTTTGGTTAAGAATCCCTTGCCCAGGCTTTTCAATGCACAAGCACAAGAAGGGCTGACGTTTAGCTCGTAAAGACTCCTACTGAGGGACAGATTCCTCCATCTGTACAAAAGGGAGAAAGGAGCCATTTAACCTGCTAGGAAAGGCACTGGTCTGGGAACCCATCATGCCAGTTCTCTTGGTGACTTTGACATTGCCTCTTTTGTGCTACAACTTTGTAGAGAGCCAACGTCTCCTTATCTACAGGATATGGGTGCTAGCCTTGATGAATAACAGGGTTTGGATACTGGATCCTGTGTTGGGAAGAGAGAGGAATAAAAACATAGTCCCTGCCTTCACCGAGCTTGAATCTGCAGGGGCCAAGGGAGGAATTGGGTATTTTTTACACAAATACACGCACACTTAAAGTCCTGATTGCCACAAAGCAGAGGTGCCTGCCAGCCAGGCCAAGGGGCACTTCCTGCGGGGAGTAGCCTGTGGCAGAGTTCTGAAGGAAATGAAGGCATGAGGAGGCAAAGCAGAGGGGAGACAGAGGGAGACACATGCAAGCATCCTGTCTTCTCAGTGTACATTAGTGGAGATGGCCGATCCATGGGCTGCACAAACCCATGGTTAGGAAGCAGAAAGCATCACAAGGAATGTTCAGATGAAATATTAAGGAAGTATTATGTCTTTTAAAGCAAGATTATTCCTGCCTGGAAGATAAAAGGCTTTGTGTAAGTGGGAGTGGAGAATTGAGCTGCAGAATTTGATGATCTGGTAGGAAATAAATTAAAAATTTGAGGGGCAAAAGCACATTTGGCAGGTGTCACGGAACACTCAAAGGCAGCCTCTCCCTTAAAGAAACAGAAAGCAGTCCAGCCTGAGTGAAGGCATGCATCCGGGATGACTTGAAAAGTTTTATTTCAGAGACCTTGAAAATAAGGCTCAGGTATTTGCTGCTAATGAATGCTTTTTAGTCTACATCAAATGCCTGTCTATAGCTTTTTTCACTGTGGACTGAGACTTCTTTGAAATCCTCTCTGGTTCTTGTCTTTTTCTCTTAATTCTCTGGCTGTTCCTCCTCAGGCATCCTCATCAACTTGTTTTTATCTGCCCACCCCTGATCATTCACATGGCCTCAGAAGGCCTCGGCTGGCTTCCTTTCAAATTTCACAGAATCTCCACCTTCAAACTTATCCTCATGTCTGGCTTTAACCTCTGTGTATCTGCTGGTGACTCCACATGAATTAACGTCTGTTCAGATCTTCCAGCGAACCAGCCGAGTCCCCGGTGCGGGGCCCTTTATGCATTTTATTATGTTGAATTATTTTTAGGTAATGGTGCTCCTTCTTTCCCAGCCCTCCAACTCAATCTTACATGGAAGTCTAATCTATAAAATAGGTAAACATAATTTTATGAAAATAATTTAGTTTAGAGTTCAAATGGGTAGCATTTACTGAAGAAAATCAATAAAACCATGAAGTATTCTGGATGACATGCAAGTTAGAAATCAAGAGCTATGGAGTCCTAGATAAGCAGTTTTTTATTTTTCTGACAGCATAAGATATAGCATATGCAACATCTACAAGCATCATTGTTTGTACATATGCATTTTGTGTGACATATATTTGATTTCATCCCATCCCTTTTCAAAATGTTTGGTTCTGCTATTCATTTTTACCCCCCATCGTAACTATTTATCTTGCTATTATTCAAAAACTCTAAAATTGATTTTTTTCAATAAAAATTTGGGATCAATTATTGTTTCAAAGTCCTGTTACTTTATCTAGCAAATGTTCACACTCTCTTCCTCATGGATGTTAAAGCCAAATGAGAGGTATGGCAAGCTCAGAGTAAGCACTGAAATTACACATAGCCCAATTTGTCGTGACCTGGGATGCCATCTGTTCTCATGTCATTGCACAACTCTGTGCTGAGAGGATGTGACCCAGCCAGGCCTGGCATCTGGGCCCTTCACGTGTAGGTGCTACAGAGGGGCATGTCTGCTTGCATCATGTTATGTGATCAGACATATGCATCTGCTAAGTCACTCCCGCAATGCTACAGAGTTGAAATATGGAAAGAAAGGAAGTCTACACAAAAACACTTAAGAAATATAGCACGAGTCGATGATGGTGAGAAGAAGGGGCAGAGCAGCTGCCATTTGAATATTACTTCCGTGACAAGGGCTTGCATGACCTAAGTCAATCTGCGACATGAACCCGCGAGGCAGGGTCTGCTCCTGCTATCATGCTCATATGTAGAAACTGAGGCACTGGGCACTTGCCCAAAGTCTCACCACTTTAGAGGTGGAGTCAGGATTTGAACCCAGACACTAGAAGTTATACTTCTAAAATCGGTCTTCACTGTACAAATATTTATTAATAAGACAAACATTTCGTTCATTGCATTTTTTAAAACATGTAACATATTTAAGAAAAGCAACTGAAATAACTAGTGTGCCGTTAACCTAGAGGCCAGTCCATGGAACACTGTCTGAGAGACGCCTAAAAGTCTCGTCTTGTCACTGCTGCATCAGTATGAATGTCCAATGAGAGCTGGGAGCATGAAGAGGAGGAGGCTGGTGAAGATGCTGAGCAAAGGAAGGAATCAGGCAGTTCCAGGGGCACAAGGGGAAGCTGAACATCCAAGAAGGTAGAGACAGCTCTGATGGACAGGACTTAAAATTGTGATTAGAGGCAGAAGTGAGGGTGGATAAGGGGGTCAGGGTGAAGCCCAGGTCCATCTTGCTGGGCCAGCTGCATGACAGGGCCATTTATCAACAAAGCTGATTCCCTCCTTCAGCAGATGCTTGCCACAGGTCCTGTTCCCAACACCAATGGGCGCAGAACGGGACAAACAACCCTTGTCCAGATCCGGGATCTGGACCATCTGGACTTGAATCCTGGCTCCAAGAGTTAATAGTTGGGGAGCCTTGGGCAAGTCAGTGTGTTTCTCTATGCCTAAATTTCCCCTTCTGCAAAACAGGGACCTATTCATATAATTTACCACATAGGGAAGATGTGATGAGTTAAGTACAGCATACACACGAAACATCACAAATAACTCCTGGCTTGTAAACACCACTCAGTCGTGATCTGCTGAAAGTAACATTATTATTAAGTTCAAGAGGAGATGCAGACGAAAAACAACTAAGCCCATATGTAATAAATTAACTGAAGTCCCTTAAAGAAAAAAAGAGTAAGGACTTGCGTATCAACAAGTGAAACACAGAATCTATTCAAAGAAAACACTGGGCAAGAATTCCTCTCTCAGAAGGTGACATTGGAGCAAAGACCTGAATTAATTAAGGAAACAAGCTAGACAAAGGTTGGGAGAGAAATCACCAAGTGCCAGACAAAAACATATCCAAGTTCAGAAGCTCTGAATTGGGAATGAACTTGGTGAATTCAAGAAAGAATAAGAGTGACAGAAAAGAGGGACAGAGACGAGTGGAAGAGGAACTCCGCGATGAGGTGACCCCAAGCCAACCAGGACCTGCTAAGAAGTTTGGATTTTTTTCCCATGGTTTACAGGATACAATAATATTGTGGTGACAAGCCAGACCGTCTGAGTTAGAACCCTGACCCCACCTCTTATTATACCTTGGCTAAGTCACAGACTCGTTTTTAACCATGAGTATTCACTTGCGGATTTTTTTTTTTTTTAGTTATTGCCAAGGAACACACAGTGGGAGGGACAGGTGTATCAGGACCTCTGAAATGCGAAATGAGAAAGGGGAGTGTTCTCAGGATAACAGTCCTGCTCACAGAGATTCTATACACCCCACACTGGGTCCCTTAGAGCCATTTCAGAAACAGTGACTGTAATTCCAGCTACTCAGGAGGCTGAGGCACAAGAATCACTTGAACCTGGGATGTGGAGGTTGCAGTGAGCCGAGATTGCACCACTGCACTCCAGCCTGGGCAACAGAGCGACATTCAGCCAGCCTCAAATTAATTAATTAATTAATTAATTAATTAATTAAAAATAAAAAACACTCTAACTTTGGTGATCCCACTTTCTAGCAATTATATTAAAATACCAAATTTCCCACAAACGAATCAGAGAAATATGTCTTATTTTCTACAACACGTGTTTTCAAAATTAGTTACTTCCTAATAATCCTTGACTATCCTGTTGCCTATCAAAGAAGGCCCAATTCATCCCACTATCATGAAAAATAATTCTTAAATGAGGAAAGAGAAAATTTCATGTTTTTATTATGCAGACGAACCCCCCAGAAACAACAATGAGCCCAGCAGAAGTAAACCCAACTCCACCAGAACTGACACCCGCTCACCAGACCTCACCATTTTATTTGTGTTTGCCTTGGCTGCCAATGGCAGGCTACCTGGAGTGTGCAAGCTGCCCAGTGGCTTAGGGAATGGTTGAGATACACATGTATGTATACACACACACACACACACACACACACGCTCCAAATACAAAAATTAAGCTGCAGAGTCAAAATTAATAATGCTTAACTCATTTCCTCAAAATGATAGTCCATTGGTCCCATGAGTCTTTATGAAAATGTCAGTGCATTTGCAGAGACTTCGTAGGTAGATTTTCTTATCTTGTAACATTTCTTGAGTGTGCAGTAAAATCACAAATGCTTATGAATAAAGAGTTAGTTATTAGGAGGTAACTAATTTTGAAAACACGTGTTGTAGAAAAATAATACATATTTATCTGATCCATTTGTGGAAAATTTTAATATAATTAAAATTGGTATATTTTAATATAATTGCTAGGAAGTGGGATCACCAAAAGTGAGAGTGGTTTTTCATTTTTTATCTTATTTTATTTCATTTATTTATTTATTTATTTGAGACTGAATCTCTCTCTATCGCCCAGGCTGGAGTGCGGTGGCAGGATTTCGGCTCACTGCAACCTCTGCAACCTGGATTGAAGTGATTCTTGTGCTTCAGCCTCCTGAGTAGCTGGGATTAAAGGCACCATTTTTGAAATGGCTCTAAGGGACCCAGTGTGGGGTGTATAAAATGTCTGTGAGCGGGACTGTTATCCTGAGAATACTCCCCTTTCTCATTTCGCATTTCAGAGGTCCTGATATACCTGTTCCTCCCACTGTGTGTTCCTTGGGAATAATTTTTTTTTTAATTCCAAAAGTTAATACTCATGGTTAAATATGAGCCTGTGGCCTAGCCAAGGTATATATTCAGCAGAGCCTGGAGACTGCCCTCCTGCCGTTTATGGCAACCACTATTCCATTTGCCTAATGGAATCTGCCTCCCTAGCTCAGAAATAAAATCTATTTCTTTTCATGATTACAGTGCTTTCCACTGGCACCCAGTGAAAATGCATCTGCGAGCAGGTCAAAAATCAAAGCCCTCTGCTGCAAAGGTCCTCAAAGACGTGGCTTTCACATTTAATGCATTAAGACTACAGAATTTCTTCTTGTAACTGTTAACTCACCAAGGAGAAAAGACTAAATCATGCAATTATCCACCATTAGTATCAACCTATTAGCTACAATTTTAGAATTCCAAGGTTCTGGGAGAGCAAAGAATTTATCTTGTGCAGCCCCATGTGAATTTCCTCTTCAATATCTTCTCCCCGTGCCATTTTATTTCACTTTTTTAGAAAATTTTTATAGAGACGGAGTCTCACTCTGTTGCCAGGCTAGAGTGCAGTGGCACGATCTCAGCTCACTGTAACCTTCACCTCCCGGGTTCAAGCGATTCTCCTGCCTCAGCCTCCCGAGTAACTGGGACTACAGGCACACACCAACACGCCCAGCTAATTTTTTGCATTTTTAGTAGAGGCAGGGTTTCACCATATTGTCCAGGATGGTCTCGATCTCTTGACTTCGTGATCTGCCCACCTCGGCCTCCCAAAGTGCTGGGATTAAGGCATGAGTCACTGCACCCAGCCTCATTTTACTTTTAAAGCTTGACTTAGATCTGGGAGTCAGGGTCAAGAAACTGACCTTAGCAAATGCCCATGGGATTCTGTGAATCAGGACCTTGGGCCATATATTGAGGAACTCTGGGCTATGCGATGTGGACCCACATGCTGTGGTTTGAGGGGGTACAGAACAGTTCTCCCCACACTGATCCTAAATATTTTCCATGGGGATAACTCAAATGCCAAGCATCATACTTCATTCTTAGTCTATCAGAGACCTTCTGACCAAAACAGAAAGCGGTTGTCTTGCCTCTTTTGGTTACTTTGTTTTCTCCAAAAAATCAGGATTTTTTTTCTTTAAGTAACAGTTTAATGACTATGAGAACTCCAAACGGCATAGCTGTCCACTGATATTCTTTCTTCCAAAACAGCCTATTTTGCCCAGCCTTCAATAAGAGCTCAATTTTCTTTTCTTTCTAATTGCTTGAAATTCAGCTTTCCACTTCCTTTTGTTCTTTGTTCCGAGCTCTGTCTTCAGATGTGGCTTTTCATTCACTCATTCAACAAACACACATGAGATGCCTACTCTGCCCCAGGCCCTCTGCTAGGCACCAGCTGGCCAGCATTGAAGAAAGCAACATGGTTCCAGCAACTTGGAGTGTGCATTTTAGCATCACCTTCCTCATGAAAGATTAACTTATATCCCTAAGTATCAAAAGATAAGAAAAGCTTTCTCGTGTTAAAAAGACCTGGATGACTCCAAACAGATGCACACAATTTTATAATGCCCTTTTCATCGTGCATGGCCTCATACCATGATGGACCCCTGCTCGAAACCTTCAGTACAAGAAAAGCTCCGTGCTATGGAAGACAACATCGCAGCTGGGCATCTCAGGGTTCAGAGAGGGCTCTGGACCAGTACCTGGCACACGGGAGGCCCTCAAGAAACTTTGAACAAGTAAAACTCCGTCAGGACTAACATTCTAGTCCATGCAACTTCCCCCACCTTCTGTTATAAAACTAAAATAACCAATGTTGATGAGGGTTCATCACGTCGGACTCCCTTTTCAGTGTGACATTTTTAATTCTCACAAAAACCACATGAAGGAATTGTTGTTATTATTATTATTATTATTATTATTATTATTATTATTATTATCATCATCATTATTCTTCCCATTTTACAGAGAAGAAAAATGAAATCCAGGGAGGTGAGTGAGGAGTCCGAGGTCATCCAGTGTGAGTGCAGGCCCAGGCTTCTGATTCTAGAATCTGTGTAAGTGGTACTCTAGAGACAGAGGTTGTCCCCTCTTCCACCCACAAGGGAAGCCACTCTGAAGCCTTGAGCTGCACCTCTGGATGCATGCTTCACGGCCTTCTACTCGTCCCTCGTCCCTAGGTTTGTTTGCTTAAAACTCATTGTACTGAGTGAAGTTTCCCAGGCAGCAGCTGTTAATGCCACTGCCTGAGCAAGGAAAAGGTAGCTAAGCTAACCAGGAGACCCTGGGGCCTTACCCACTAGAGAACGAATGCAGGGCAGGGTTGCTGACTCCAAGTGAGCCAAAGTCATAAAGATCTGCTAGGGGGACCCTCCTCATTTCTGAGCAGATGAAGATTTGCCTTGATAACCTGCACCAGAAATCAGGACACCAGAAGTCAGGTGTGCCTCACAAAAGAGGGCAGCCTTGCCAAGGAGGCCCCCTGAGCCCTGAGCCCCCAGGGCCAACCCTCCCAAGCCCACATCACTCACGTTGTGATTGCCAGACAATCTCTCTGTTCCACAACCTGGTCTTGGGGCCCCATGAGAGTAGCACCAGCCACCAAGCTCACTGTCAAGAGCGCCTCATACACAGCAAACTTTCAAAAGTAGAATTTTATGCTGGATAAGTATCCTAACAGAAATAACAACACACGCCAGTTAGAATGGCAATTATTAAAAAGTTAGGAAACAACAGATGCTGGAGAGGATGTGGAGAAATAGGAACGCTTTTACACTGTTGATAGGAATGTAAATTAGTTCAACCATTGTAGAAGACAGTGTGGCAATTCCTCAAGGATCTAGAACCAGAAATAGCATTTGACCCAGCAACCCCATTACTGGGTATATACCCAAAGGATTATAAATCATTCTACTATAAAGGCACATGCACATGTATGTTTATCGCAGCACTATTTACAATAGCAAAGACTTGGAACCAACCCAAATGTCCATCAGTGATAGACTGAATAAAGAAAATGAGGCACATATACACCATGGAAAACTATGCAGTCATAAAAAAGAATGAGTTCATGTCCTTTGCAGGGTCATGGATGAAGCTGAAAGTCATTATTCTCAGGAAACTGACACAGGAACAGAAAACCAAACACCGCATGCTCTCACTCCTAAGTGGGAGTTGAACAATGAGAACACATGAACAGAGGAAGGGGAACATCACACACTGGGGCCTCTCAGGGGGCGGCGGGCAAGGGGAGGGAGAGCATTAGGATAAATATCTAATGCATGCAGGGCTTAAAACCTGATGATGAGTCGTTAGGTGTGGCAAACTACCATGGCACATATATGCCTATATAACAAACCTGCACGTTCTGCACATGTATCCCAGAACTTAAAGTAAAATAAAAAAATAAAGATGTAGCTGCCATGCTAATTCCAATTTAAAAAAAAAAAAAGAAATCACAACAAATGTGGGGTGGACTAAGAGATTATTCCCACCAGATGTGGTAGGGGTTGGTGCAAGGCTGTGGTGTGCTGGGTGTGTGCCTGCGCATGAGAATCCATGCATATGTGTGCTCCCAACGGGACAGGAAATCTATCAAGTACCCACAAATGTTACCTACACTGATCCTTCAAACATTTCTACAGGGTCATTCCTATCATTGCTATTCCCATTTATAGAGAGCTAAAGAGTGGCACAGAAGCTACTGGTTCAGGGTCACAAGAACCTGGGTGGACTCAGGTTTGGCCAACTTTAAACCCTACTTCCTAACTGCTATACAATTTCTAGCAGCTTCTGGACACAGATGCTAAAGCAGCAGACAACGATGTGATGTCAAATAACTTATGACGGGTGTGCCCTCAGTGAGACCCAGATGGGGAGTGGGGAACCAGGGTAGGGAAAGAGAGGAAGACAGGCCTGCGCATATTTCAGAGGTCCTGAGAAGGGCGCTTCAGCCTGAATGTCAGACAACTTGGGAGTGAGCCTTACTTCCCATCCTGATACAAGGGAGCTGGGTTTCCATGACCCTGTGTTAGTAGCCATTTGTTCACAGCAAGGGTTGGGGTGAGGATAGGGGATGATGGAATTCAAACTTCCAGGGAAGTTTAATTATTGGACGAAATGCTTCCTGTTGTCTGGGAGTGGTCCTCCACAGGGAAGCCCCAGGTTCTGGAGACTGGAAACACACTAAAATAGAGTAGAAGAAGCACAGAAATGCAGGTGGAGTGTGGAAGAGGCTACGTGCTGCATGCCTATAGCTTGTGCAAAGGACGTTCAGTTGCGTAACTATTAATAGTTGCATAACTATTAAGTTTCCTGGGGGCAGAAGACTGCCCTTAGACCACCTGGTTGTTGAAGGCTGCATGCATTCCTTCTGTAAGTCCATTGGGAGGAGAGGCGGGAAAGAAAGAAAAAGGGGTAGGCATTCGAAGTTGAAGGAACTGCAAAAGCAGGAGCTGAGATGAATCAAGGCACATGACTGCACAGAGATTGATGGAAGCTCCTGAAGGAGGGCCCTAGATGGCCAGCAGGTATCATGACACAACCTCAAGGACAAAGGATAGAGCAACAATGCTGGCTTGGCCCAAAGGAAGTGGGGTGGTCACCCACTCCCCTGGCCCAGAGTGGAAGGAAAGGGCCCCTGGGCTTGGCGTTTCTGAGTTGACTGGTGTGACCTGCCCAGAAGCCGAAGATGGAAGAGCCCCCTTTAAGTACTTTGTTTAACCAGGAAGCCCAGCCTGCCACCCACCCTGCCGGCCCCGGGTAGGCTCTGCTGTGGCCCCAGGCTGGTACTTAGAGCCTGGGAGCTGCCGTGTTTTACCTGCTTAGAATTCTCCATGAAAACAGACATATTTGATATTTAGGTGCTTTAATGGACCCTGAAAAGAAATTAGATTGATTCATTTGAAGAATAAATGTCTGTCCCCCGCCCTCTACATGGTAAAACTCTTAAATGCTTCTACTTAATGGAAATGGAAATTACCTCTCAAAACATTACGAAAACTAATCATGGCAATTTTTATACATTTCCACAATTTACTGTGCTATCTTTTCTCTTGCTTTGATGAGCAGTGACTAGCAGATGCCTGTTTTGTGCCTAATCATTTAGCAGCCTCACTCGACTTGAACAGACCCCTCTCCCAAGTATGATTCAGCTGATCAGCCCCCTAAGGGAAAAAAATAACATCTCTAGGTAGGAAGAGACTGCAGAATCTATTAAACAGCAACATTTTGGTGGAAGAAAAGAGCCAAGGCTAAGTATATTTAACATCTGTTCACACAGACATGGACATACCAATTACTTTGTAACCCTGAACTCAAAAGAAAACACCAAATCTGAGACCCACAAAACATAAGCAAGCCTTTGAAGTAAGCATAATCACATTTTAAAATGTCTTACAAATGTTTTATCTTCCTGGAATACCTGAATTCTCACATTCAATTCATTATCATTCATCTTTGTATTTCTCAGGGCATAGTACACTTTCTGGCTTGTAGGAGGCATCTGAAAAATTTGTTTAACTCAGATAAATTATCAGTTTTGATCCAAATGTCATAGGCTTGACTGACAAGTATAATAAGTGAGTATGTTAGAAATAAGATAGACCAAATCAATTATACATACACACATAGATATATATGCATATAGTATAGACATTTATATTTATAGGCGGACCACTTGAAATTAATTATGTACACACATGCATGTATACGTATACATATGCATATATGTTCGTGTGTGTATATGTCTTATGATTACTACAAAGAATAGTGAAAGTAGCATTCAATTTGAGTACTGAGACACACAATGAAGTTTCTGAAAATCCCCATCACACTTTTACTAAGAAAAATCTATGTTCTCTTCTATTTGCAAAACTAGCTGTTGGCAAGCCACATCCTATTGGCAGGCCTCCTCTTAGAAACTATTAGATGGGGCCAGGCGCGGTGGCTCACATCTGTAATACCAGCACTTTGGGAGGCTGAGGCGGGCAACCACTTGAGGTCAGGAGTGCAAGACCAGCCTGGCCAACATGGTAAAACCCAATCTCTACTAAAAATACAAAAATTAGCCAGGCATGGTGGCACACACCTGTAATCCCAGCCACTCGGGAGGCTGAGGCAGGAGAATTGTTTGAACCCGAAAGGCGGAGGTTGCGGTGAGCTGAGATCGTACCACTACACTCCAGGCTGGGAGACCAAGCAAGACTCCATCTCAAAAAAAAAAAGAAACTATTAGATGAGACTGTACAACCTGGCTCTCCCTTGAATGTTTAGACCTTATCTCGCTAAGGGTCCACAGGAATGCAGCAATAATACAAAAATCCCGTTACAGTCTTTTTTTTTTTTTTTTTTTTTTTTTTTTTTTTAATTGAGACAGTGTCTCACTCTGTCACTCAGGCTGGAGAGCAGTGGCACAATCTTTGCTCACTGAAACCTCCGCCTCCCATGCTCAAGCAATTCTCCTGTCTCAGTCCCCTGAGTAGCCGGGACTAAAGGTGCATGTCACCATGCCTTGCTAATTTTTTGTATTTTTAGTAGAGACGGGGTTTTTCCATGTGGGCCAGGCTGGTCCTAAACTCCTGACTTCAGGTGATCTGCCTGCCTCGGCCTCCCAAAGTGCTGGGATTACAAGTGTGGGCCACCACACCCGGCCACAGGCTGTATCATTCTTTAAGGCCATTGTGAACACAGAGATTAGCAAATGCTACAGTCTTGGTTCTGAGCTGGTTTTCCCAGCCATTCCTGTATCCCACTCTCTAAAGTCTATCAATGTCCGTCTTCCCATCTTGCCTTCACACTGAAGGTTCAGCAACATCCCTCCTGTTTAACCTTGGCACCTGATGTGGTTTTGCTATGTCCCCACCCAAATCCCATCTTGAATTCCTACATGTTGTGAGAGGGACCCAGTGGGAGGTAATTGAATCATGGAGGTAAGTATTTCGTTCTCGTGATAGTGAATAAGTCTCATGAAATCTGACAGTTTTTAAAAGAGGAGTTGTCCTATACAAACCCTGTCTCTCTTTGCTTGCTGCCATCCATGTAAGATGTGACTTGTTCCGCCTTGCCTTCCCTGGTGATTGCGAGGCTTCCCCATCCATGCAGAACTGTAAGTCCAATTAAACCTTTTTCTTATGTAAATTGCCCAGTCTTGGGTATGTCTTTATCAGCAGCATGAAAAGGGACTAATACAGCGCTCTTCACCATGCTATGAGGGCCCTCTGTCTCACTTACATCCAATCACCCTGTCACCTTTGCCTTAGGAACACTTCTGCTGACTCCGTCTGCAAGCTTCCTTTGAATGCATGGTAAGACTTTTTATTAACTGATAATATTAATAATCACAGCTGCTTTTTATTTTTTCCATTTTGTATCAGGCACTGTGCTAGGGGCTTTGCCATCATGCTCTCAAATCCTCTCTGAAACCCTAGGCAAAAGGTATGACTATCCCCATTGTGGTAAAAAAAAAAAAAAAAAAAAATTGAAGGCTCAGTGGTTGAAAGGCTTCCCTTGGCACATGTAGCTCTGAAGTGAGTGAGGGGGATGTTAACGTGACTATCTGAGTTCAAGTCTTTTCCGCTGCAGGTCCTCCCTCACTAATCAGTAGATTCTTTTATCAAACAGTTTTCACAGAATTTTCCTAATTTTCACTGAATTTTCTTAATTTTTACTGAAGGTCAAGGAGAACAACAGGAAGATATTGCAATGATTTTTTTCTTTTTTGTTCTTGAATAGTCAAGGGGTGTCTTGGTCAGTGAATCATTAGTCACCTGTAATTTGCACTTTTCTATTTCTGGTAATGATAAAGACCTGCGTCCCTCATGTTCATACCCAACACTAAGGCCAAACTCCCAATGTTCTCACATCTACACAGAAGGGGCCCCAGGTCCACAAGCACATCTGACAGTATTACAGTTGCTGTCACCATTTGTGTGCCTGTCCCTTCTCAAATGCTAGGATCTTTCTCACATGTCCAAGAAAATGATTATTCCTAACTGGTGTGAGCTCCAAGCCTGTCATGTTCTATGGAATAAGATATACAGCTAACTCAGAAAAGAGCAAAGCATCAGTTTTCCAGAGAAGTCTTCCCCAAATCACCTCTTAAAAAAGAATTGAAAGGAAAAAAAGGCAATGGCATGCAGGCTGTGTACATGGGGAATTATTATTATATTTTAATACATAGGATCTAATCATAAACATCTAGCTTGTACAAGTCAATGCAATATTTATTTCATATCAAGAAGATCTGGACCTAAATCATCTACATAATGGAAACATGCTTCCATATAATGAGGCTATTAGAGAACTGACATATTTAAAAAGAGAATAAAAATGCAGAATCCTGTCCCTCGATTTATGAGAGAGCACCACGTGTTTGAACAGCACGGGGTTGGATAAGGTGCTTTCATTTCACCTGGCTGTGTCTCTGGAACAAAACCAATCTCTTCCATGTGGCACAAATGGGCTCCAAACCTGACCACAGCTTGTTTCTCTTCTCATGTTGGTGCTGTTCTTATCAGCAGTCACACAAGATCTCTCCTCATCCTGTGAACACCTTTGCTCTGCACAGGTCATTGTATTACCTCGCCTGGATCAACCTTCCCTACTTTTGTCTGTGGAAGCAACTTCTGCTTGTTCTTCAAGCCCAATCTGAGAGGTCCTTTCTCAGTCAAGCCACTGGCTCCTCGCACAGGCAGTCCTGCATGGACTCATGGTCACCGCACTCTCCACCCCTACTGTATCATCTGATCACTTCTGTCTCCCTGAGATGACTTTGAGCATCTCTAGAGCTGGAAGGCAGCCTCTTGTTCCCCTGGATGAACAGCACAGGTCGGAAGGCTGCTAAGTAAAGTTACTCTTGTGCCTAATAGCAACACTTATTCTAAGTAACAGTTATTATGAGCTCACCATGTGCCAGGCAACAGTCTAATCACTTTACATATATGATTTATATGTAAACCATGTAATGTATGTAATCATTTCACATGCATGAATTTGCATAATTCATTCAATCTTTACCATAAACCTGTAAGTACCAACTGCCATCCCTATTTTATAGATGAGGAACCTGAAAAACAAATTGGTTAAAGAACTTTTCTAAAGTCAAGTAGCTTAGAAGTGGGAGAAGTAGAAATTGCACCTGGAAAGCCCAAGCTTGTGGCCCTCACAACTGCTAAATTCTGCCTCCTTGGATATGGCAAGCTGTTTCTATTTCCATTTAGAGATACATGGAACAAAAAAGCCAAATGAAATCATTTATTCCAACGAGATCGTTTAAGCACTGAGTACCAAAGACATCATTAAAGTCCAAATGTGTTCACTCCTCCTGGTTCTCTTCCAATATGTTCTATTTTGTGGCCTAAAGATATATTTTTCTCTTTTCCCCTCAGAAATGCATACAGGTAATGGAAAATATGTTTGGATAGTTGGCCAGAAATAGGACAGCCAGAGCGTCCTGCTATCACTGTACATGCAGATGGTGCTTCCAATGAAAGGCAAAAGTCTATTTCCATTCCCTTGGGGCTGGCCTTGTCACCTGCCCTGACCGATGAACTGTGGAGGAAGCGACCCTGGGCCATTCTCCATGTAGCCCTTAAGTGGCCTGGAATCTTTCTCATTTTCTCTCTGGGGAACTCAGCTTTCATGTAAGAAGTCTGACCACCCAGCTGGAGACAGAAGCCCAGCTGTCCCTCATCTGGTGCAGCCACTCCAACCAAGGGGTCAGACACAGATGAGTGAAGGCATCTTGACTGCTCCATCCTCAGCTGAGATCTCAGCTGAAGGTAGTGCATAAATGTCCCCAGCCTAGGCTGGCTAACTCAAAACATTCTAAAAGAATAGGCCATTGTTAAAAGTCAGACATTTTGGAGTGCTTCATAATGCAGCGGTCTCTAACCAAAAATAGTATAATTGAAAAATTCACCTTGAAGAAGAAATACAAATTCTGCACATCCCTCACGTGGGGCACAATCTCATTGTAAATTATTGCTGACCACTGTGTTCGTATTCTGTTCTAAACAATGTGCTACTGTAAAGCTCAAGGCATACCAGCTTCATCATAATTATTCTTCTGTTAAACTATACAAGAAAAGGAAATCGTTTTTTCACTTTTATTTTCTTTGTCTGTGCAGCACTATCTCAAGCCCTTCTCTTCCCCCGTTACTCGCTGGGCTCTGCCAACCACTGAGCATCCTGCAGCCCTCTGGTCCTCACAGCTGGGGCCTGCCAGCTCCAAAAGATGGCTCATCCGGTGACAGGACCCAAGCTCCTGTTGTCCACAGTCACAAGGAAGAAGCAGAGTCCTTGACGGGGAGCCTGGGGATGGCTTTCATCAGGTTGGCTGCGGTGTTATTTCTGCTTCACTTCTAGGTCTCTCTCCGAGGCTTTTACCTTGACCCTGAGATCAGGTCCCTCAAACCCCTGATGATATGACCACAGGTAGGACTAACTGGCTACTTACCTTGTGCTAGTTATTGTTCTGACATAAGTATATTTATAACCTCTATGAAATATAAGGTATCCTTTTTATTTATAATTTCTAAGACAAATATCTATGAAGAATGCATTTTTATCCTCATATTTCAGGAAACTAAAGTTCAAGCTGCTAGTAACATATCTGGGGTCACGGATATGTTATTATCCAATGTACACATACGGACACTGGTTCACGCAGGGTCAGGGTCCAAATCCCCTGCTCTCTCTGTGGACATCATGGACCTTCTTCTATTGGAAGGTGGGGTGGGGAAGGGGTGAAGCACAGGATGATAGGAAAGGAGAGAACTGCTGGATTCTTAATCACTCTGGATCTACACTGGACCTAGGAGGATGGGTAGCCTACTTATCAGATGCCTGATTCCTTCCCAAGAGAGAGGAGTGGAGGGAAGTAGGAGGAACACCTTGGAAATATGGCAACTTGACTATTATTTAATGCTTTACTCTGCTCAGAGGCTAGGGAAAAGCCTGTGGCCATCAGTGTCTTTCCTTCTATAGATCACAGGCTTGAGTAATCCTACTGCTCTGAAACCACAGGCTTCGTCTCATGTTCTATCATGTGGCCTGAGGAACCAGGTCTCTCTCCAGACGTCTTCTAAGGTAAATTTAAGCAGACTACCACATCTACATTCCTGACTTGTGGATATTCAGTTGCATGTGATTCCACTCACCATAACACGTTGCAAATTCCAAATGAATTTTATCAAGTGCAGCTATGACCAGTACTCTTAGCTTTACTGGATTGGATTTCTACAACATTCTTGGCTACTCGTACTTTATAATTAATGTTAAACAGATTTTACACAGCTCTGTCTTAATGTTCCTTACCCTCTAGCCTACCCTTTAAGTATTTCTTAAGTATTTCTCCTTTTTCTTTTTCTTTCTTTTTTTTGGAACCCCACTCTGTCACCCAGGCTGGAGCGCAGAGGCACAATCTCGGCTCACTGCAACCTCCACCTCCCAGGTTTAAGTGATTCTCCTGCCTCAGCCTCCTGGGTAGCTGGGATTACAGGCACCCACCACCATGCCTGGCTAATTTTTTTGTATTTTTAGTATAGGCAGGGTTTCACCTTGTTGACCAGGCTGGTCTCAAACCCCTGACCTCAGGTGATCTGCCCACCTTGGCCTCCCAAAGTGCTGGGATTACAGGCATGAGCCACCGTGCCTGGCCTCTCCTTCTTCTTAAGGTCTAGCTAGTCTATACAGTTCTCCCAAATTTACTAATGCAAACTCCTAATAGCTCTACTAGTTAATATTATGTCTGTCCGTATTTCTGGCATGGTAAGTTCTCTTTTTCTGACTCAACACTCTGTGATAGACTACCTGCTCAGAGCCCTGGTTACCAACTTTGTACTCTAGCCTTCTCAAGATCAGGATCCGAGTTGTCCTTGGCAATCCTTCTCCTCAAGCTGGGACCACCGCTCTTTGTCCCCTCACTGTGTATGGAAAGTGCCACCAACACCGCTTACTCACTCCGTCCTCTGTACCTAGTTGATTCCCAGGTTCCCTTTAACAGGCTTCTCTTTACCCACTTGCTGGATGTCATTTCCCACCAACGTCCTCCCTGACTTGACTTTAACCAACCTCCCACAGCCAGTTTATCTCCAAAAGGGAAAGTATATTTCTCTTAAGCCAGGTTCCCCTTGCCACAATGTACACATACGGACACCTCCAACTGTTGGTTTCCATTTCCAAAATTTGCTCATCCAACATTCACCACAGATTGGCTGAGTGCGTCTACATGCCTTGCACTTGGCTGTGCCCTGGCGAGCAGTGACAAAGGGAGGTTCACCATTAGGGGCAAGTGCCCCATTGCCATTCTTCTGCTCACCTGTCTGCCCAGCGATGGAGGCACTCAGTCTATGGGGGATCCTTGAGGACACCTTCAAGGTCACTCGGATCTGGTAATACCTAAGAAAAGAGAAGAGGAGAGGATGCTGAAGATCAGGCTTCTTAATGTTGACTTCTAAAAATACCTAGAATTAATCCTGAAAGCCATAGGAAATCAGGGAAGTTTCTTGGCAGCATGCACAATCATCTGGCATCAAAGAGAAATGCATTTTATCAGCAGAGTTGGAGAGGGAAGCAACAGGGCAGTGTTGGATACAGGAAGTTAAGTTCACTTGAGATCACACAAGACTGAACAAGGTTGGAGGTGATTGGAATAGAGAAAAGAAAGAGATGGGTCATGTGACACAGTTTCATTAAGGGGTGTGGGTTTTATGTAGTCAAGAAAGGTTATTGTTATAGGAAAGTAGGCTATTTATGCACGGTGGATAACCCATCTATAAACTGAGTTTCTATCATGTTGCAACACAAAAACCACTTCTTTTAGTAACAGAGCCACTGAGTTATTCTTCTTGGGGGTGTTGCCAAATGCACTTTTCCCTGTGTATTTAATCTTCCTTAATTTTAACATAGCACTCCCATTTTCAAATTCCACCATTTCAGGACAATGTGCAGCTTCTCCTGCTCTCAGTTAACTCTCTAATGTGCCCTCTTTTGCCCCAAGTACAGAAGCATCTTTTGAAGTTCTGTGCTTTGCAATTAATGACTTTTTGCTTGTAAGCACTTGAGGACATTTCTGGCATCATCACTGTTCTCTTCTTTTACTGATTTGAAACCCATTGTGAAATGAAATGTGAATAAACCAAAGTGAAATATAAGGAAAATGGACCATGAACACATCAGTCTGCCGTGGCTCATTGAGCTGATAGCTGGGCAAGTACCCGCTATTGACATCCTTGCACTGCACATACACTCATAGAATGTTTCTGTTGGCAGTCTCCTGCTTGTTTTTAATGTATAAATGATGAGCAAAAATGAAGAGAAAAGGGCACTGGCGCTGGATTCATAGCTGCAGCATGAGTGACACATTTACAGCTGCATGACTTTAAGTACATCACCTAACTTCTCTGAACTTGTTTCTGTATCTGTAAAATGAATATATATATATATATATATATATTCCTTCCCAAATGAATATATATATATTCATTTTACATATATATGTATCACATATATATGAAATATATATATATATATATATTCATTTTACAGAATATGAATAAGATGGCGTCTTGTTGTGTAGCCCAGGCAGGTGTACAGTGGTATGATCTCGGCTTACTACAACATCTACCTCCTGGGGTCAAGCAATTCTTCTGCCTCAGCCTCCCGTGTAGCTGGGACTACAGGTGCGCACCACTACGCCTGGCTAATTTTTGTATTTTTAGTAGAGATGGGTTTCACCATGTTGGTCAGGCTGGTCTTGAACTCCTGACCTCATGATCCACCTGCCTCAGCCTCCCAAAGTGCTGGGATTACAGGCATGAGCCACCATACCCAGCCAAAATGAATATTTTTAAAAAGTACCTGCTATGACTTCTGTTTCCAGAAAGGTGAAGTAGAGAGACATACTTTACCCTATTTTTTGCACTAAGCACAACAAAAACTCTAACAGTATATAGAAACAAGCAAATGAAGATTCTTCAAGGTGGAGAAGAAAGCAGACAGGTTGGGGACCTCAGGACCCAAGGAAAGACATGCTGGTGAGGCTTCTGCATTTTCTGTTGCCTCATATATCCAGACTGGATACTGGAGAAGACAAGAAGCCAGAAAAGCTAATAGCCACCAACAAGAAAATTATCCAAAGAAAGCCCTCTCCCTCCAGCCGAAGGATCAGGAAGAGAACAGCCTAGCAAGAGAGAAAACTTTTAGGCAACAGCTGTCTACTCCAGCCAAAAACCAGAAAATACTGTGGGCCCACCTCCACCCACACTAGCAAAGGCAAAGTGGGAAGTCTAGACACCCGCCATTCCCAGACTGCGTGAAAACACTGCATCCCCACCCAACCTGCCAAGAGAAGGACTTCAGCAGGGAGCCAGGCCTCCATCCCTAACAGATGGTAAAGAGAACCCCACCTGTTCAGTTTAAGTGGAGACCATGTGGGGAGCCTGGACCTCCATCCACCACCCCACAGTAATGAGGGCATACATATGCCCACGTGATTTTTCACAAAGGTGCAAAAGCAATTCAATGGAGCAGAGATCACCTTTTAAAATAAGTTGTCCTGAAGCAATTGGCTATCCATAGACAAAATAACAGCCACTACCAAACAAACAAACCTCAACTTTAATTTCATATCTTATAAAGAAACTATTAATAACGTAGATTGTGGACGTAATGAAAAATATGAAACTATAAAACTATTAGGAAACAGAGAAAAGTTTTAAAATTATTCCTTTTTTCTTTCTTTGAGGCAGAGTCTCGCTTTGTTGCCCAGGCCGGAGTGCAATGGTGCGATCTCGGCTCACTGCAACCTCCACCTCCCCGGTTCAAGTGATTCTCCTGCCTCAGCCTCCCAAGTAGCTGGGATCACAGGTACCCACCACCATGCCCAGCTAATTTTTTTGTTTTTAGTAGAGACGGGGTTTCACCATGTTGGCCAGGCTGGTCTCGAACTCCTGACCTCAGGCAATCCACCTGCCTTGGCCTTCCAAAGTGCTGGAATTACAGGTGTGAGCCACCACATCTGGCCTAAAACATATTCTAAATATAGAATTAAGCAAAGAGTTTTTAGACTTGGTATAGAAAACATGAATCATAAAAGAAAAACATATATTTTGTTTGTTTGCTTGTTTATTTTGAGAGATGAGGTCTTGCTATGTTACCCAGGCTGGCATCAAACTCCTGGTCTCAAGTGATCCTCCCACCTCGGCCCCCCAAAGTGCTGGGATTACAGGTGTGAGCCACTGAACCCTGCAGATAAATGTTAGTTCATTAAAACTAAACACTTTTGTGCTACGAAAGACCCTGTTAAGATACAAGCTACAATATGGGAAAAAATTGTTGCAAATCACATGCAGTGGCCCTCAGTATCTGTGTATGTATTTGGGAATTTGTTTACTTGACAAAATGTGTTTTAGCCCCAAATGCAACATCACAGCACCTTTGTGGTCATTCACAGACATGAACACAGTGGTAAAAGGTTTGAATCTTCTGACACTCAGGTGCCCAACTGAGGTTAAGCAATACTACAAACAAGGATCCCTTTTGCAATTGATTTAGTCCCACATTTTTCTACTCTGTGCTTTTTGTTGGTGATTCCACTGTTTGAGATAGACCCCAGGCATAGTACTAAAGGGCTGTCTAGCGTTCCTGAGGGCAGGAATGCTGTGATGTGCCCCATGGAGAAAGGATGTGTGTCAGATGAGCTTCACTCAGCTTTGAGTTCTAGTGCTGCTGACTGAGATCAATGATGATGAATCAACAGTACCTATTAACTGTGGGGGTATCTTTAAACAGAAACACATAAAACAAGATTATATATTGGTAAGTCTGGCAGAAATGTGACCAGAGGCTCACAGGAACCTAACCCTGTATTTCCCCTAGGAACAGTGGTTCAGCATTTGCTAATTCAGTATTTGTGGTGACTTTACAGAACATACTACTGTAAATATTGAGAATTGACCATCTGACAAAGGACTATTACCTAGGATATATAAAGAACTCTTGGAACTGAGTAGTAAAAACAAACACACCAATTAAAAAGTGGTCAAACACAAGAAAAATTTCACCAAAGGGGACACACAGAGGGCAAATAAGCTCATGAAAAGATGTTCAAATGTTCATACACCCAAAGCAAAACAGAGTATCAGTGCAGTCTCTATTAAAATGCCAGGGCAGGTGTGGTGGCTCATGCCACTAATCCCAGCACTTTCAGAGGCCAAGGCTGGAGGATTGCTTGAGCCTGGCCTAGGCAATATATGGAGACCCCATCCCTACAGAAAATAAATAAATAAATTAGCTGGGTGTGGTGGCATATACCTGTAGTCTGTAGTCTCAGTTACTGGAAGGGCTGAGGTAGGGAAAATCACTTGAGCACAGGAGGTTGAAGAGGAAGTGAGCTGAAATCACAACACCGCACTCCAGCCTGGGTGTCAGGTGGAGACCTTACCTCAACAAAAAAAAAAAAAAAAAAAAAAAAATTCCAAGGGCATTTTTTATACAAATAGAGAAAATAGTTCTAAAATATGTATGGAACCACAAAAGATGTTAAACAGCTATAATACAATTTTGAGAAACAAGAAAAACGAACAAGGCAAAATGGTCACTTACAAAAGAATGAAAATATTTGCAAACAGTATGTCTGATAAGGGATTAGTGTTCAAAATGTATAAGAAAATCATGCAACTCAATAGCAGTAGTAATAATAATAATAATAATAATAATAATAATAATAATAATAATCCAATTTAAAGGACAAAGGACCTGAATACACATTTTTCCAAAGGAAACATTCAAATTACCAACACATTTGTGGAAAAGTACTCAATGTTACTAATTATCAGGGAAACACAAATCAAAACCACAACATATCACCTCATACATTTCAGGATAGTTATTGTGAAAAAGACAAGAAATAACCAGTGTTGGTGAGAATGTGGAGAAAAGAAAACCCTTGTATTCTTTTCTGGTGGGAATGTAAATTGGTACAGCCATTATGAAAAATAACATGGAGGTTCCTCAAAAAACTAAAAATAAAACTGCCATATGACCCAGAAACCCCTCTGCTTGTGTACACCAACAAGATATCAAAGTCAGCACCTCGTGGAGAGATCTGCACCTCCACCTTCATTGCGGCATTAGTCCCAATAGCCCAGATACAGAAACAACCTAAGCACCCAGCAATGGCTCAGTGGATAAACTGTGGAATACATATCAGTGTACACACACACATACACACACACACAAACAATGGAATGTTATTCAGCCTCAAAAAAAAGAAGATACTGCCATTTTCAATAACATGGATGCAACTGAAGAACATTATGTTTAAATGAAATAAGCCAGATACAGAAAAAATATATATACAAGATCTCACTTACACGTAGAACTTTTTTAAAAAAAGAAGTCACACACATAGAAAGAGAGAATGGGATGATAGTTACCAAGAGTGGAGAGGGGAAAGAAGAAATGGGGAAATGTGGGTCAAAGAGTATAAACTTGCAGTTCTATGGTATAAATAAGTTTAGAGATCTAATGTACAGCCGGAGGATTATAGTTAATAATATTGTATTATATACTGAAAATCTGCTAAGAGAACAGATTTTAGATGTACTTACCACAGAAAAGTTTAAAATAAAAAAGAAGGCCACTTAGGAAGACAGTAGATGTGCTACTTTGCTCACATATAATGATCATTTCACTGCATATTTTTTATCAAAACATCATGTTGTATACTTCAAATATATACGATAAAATAAATGTTTAAAAAAGATATTCAACATCATCAGACAAAATACTAATTAAAACCACAATTAGATGCTACAACGCACTCATCAAAATGACTAAAATAAAAAACATTGACAACACCAGATACTGGCAATTGTGCAGGCAAAGTGGATCACTCACACATTGCTGCTGGAAATGTAAAATGGAACAGCCACTCTGGAAAATGTTAGCTAGCTTCTTTAAAAAGTAAACATACAACTGTCAAACAACCCAACAACTGCCCTCCTAGCCATCTCTCTTAGAGAAATGAAAACTTATTTATGCAAGAACTTGTTCAAAGTGTTGAGAGAAGCTTTATCCACAATACTAAAAACTGAAACAACCCGGATGTCCTTTAAACTGTGGAAACTACTCCGCAATAAATAAGAATGAACAATTCATCCACAGAACAGTCTGGATGGAGCTCCAGACAGTTGTGCTCAGCAAAAGAAGCTAATTTGAAAAAGGTGTATATTTCCATTTATATGGCATGTTTAAAGTTGCAAAATTATAAAAATAGAATACAGATTAGGGGCTCCAGGGGTTAGGGAGAGGATGGGAGTGGGAAACGAGTAGGTGTGACTATCAAGGAGCAACATAAAATGTGAGATCCATGTGGTGATGAAAATAATTTGTACCCTGACTGTCCATATCAATATCCTGACTGTGAAATTGCACCACAGCATTACAAGATACTACCATTAAGGAAACTAGATAAACATTATACGAGATGTCTCTGTACTACTTCTTAAAACCGCATGTGATGCTACAACTAACTCAAAATAAAACATTTAACTGAAAAACATAAAAGGCATCTGTCCTGTTCAACAGGAAAATCATAGTGACTGGATCTATTGGAAAGGATAAGGCTCCATACCAACTGGAGAAAACACAAATGCCTGCAGGGGCCAGGCAAACTACAAAAATGAAATTGTAAGAAAACCTTGGGTTCCACCTAATCTATCTTTTTATTTTCTGCTTTTGATGGATATACGGGTCCAAAAATAATCAACTGCCATTAGAAAATCCCAGTAGAAGCACATTTACAAATGATCATGACACTTGCCTCTGTGTGAGGGCAGCGGTGGCCGCCTTGGCCACAGGAGCGGCTGCTCCTTAGCAGTGGCTTATTATGACCCTGCAGAAATGTTGACCGCATGTTGGGAGATCTTTCCGTTTTTCAGGGGAAGACAGAAATTTAATTTTGTAATAAAACATCTTTAAAATGCTAAATATTGGTTCACAAATCAATGGCAATGACAACAGGAACATCAGAAACAGCAAAAACAATTAGCAGCGGCAACCATGGCCACGAGGTTAGCAATAAAGCACTGTGTCAACAAGATAAAACACATTTGCAGGCTCAGTCCTCATGGGCCAATAATTGGCAAACCCTGACTGACACAAATGCAAGATGTTACTTTTAGTGTTTCTTTAATAAAAGATCTATGTATTTCAGTAATTTCATGAAGAAGGAAAGGGACACAAATCTCATCAGCACCGCCACCAACTGTCACATTGTAACGGCGCCTTCTCTGAACATATTAATACAATGTGTCAGTCATTGCCAGGGGCTATGCATCCCTCTCCCATTCCACTGCACTTGTAGCGGTTACAGCTATGCTCAAGATTTATTAAGCATTTCTGTGGCAGGACCTGTACTAGCAACTTCCATGTATGCAATCTTGGTTGATCCCCCATAAATCCTATGTGAAAGCAAGCAGCAGCTCAAGGGTAAACCAAGGAAGGCATTGAGTCATTGGAAAGATCTAACCAGTTATCCAAAGCCACAGAGCTGGCAAAGGGCAACCAGGATTCCAATTCCAGAGAAGGGTGTTTCCTTTTGCCTGATACACCTCATAGGAGGCACATTTTGTTGTACAGCTAAGTCCCTTTTATGGATGATTCCAAAGTGCTCTCGAATTGTTGCTTAAAAGCACTTGATGCCACTGAATCTTACTTCAAGAACTTAATTATGTTGAACTTCAGATGCTTTATAGGAATCGGGTGAAAGTTTACATTTCAATTAGGTTGACCCATTCAGGCTCTGTCCTGATTAAACAGAATGCTAACACTGCTTTAGTAATTCCCTTTTATCTCATGGGAAATTTCTATCAGGTCATAAATCCATAGACCACATACTCATATATGATGTGCATGATACTGTTTGATCCCCATAGGATGTCTTTAAAGTACTTACCATGATTTCTGTCTTAAAGATGGGAAAATTAACATTTAGTGATAAAGATTGGCGCAAGTTCACAGACTCAGTAAGTAAACCTTCAAGTTTTTTGTTCTTTTGGTTTTTTTTTTTTTTTTTGGTTTTGGTTTGTTTGAGACAGAGTATTGCTCTGTCACCTAGGCGGGAGTGCAGTGGCACAATCTTGGCTCACTGCAACCTCCACCTCCCAGGTTCAAGCAATTCTCTTGCTTCAGCCTCCCACGTAGCTGGGATAACAAGCATGTGTCACCACACCCGGCTAATTTTTGTATTTTTAGTAGAGACGGGTTTCACCATGTTGGTCAGACTGGTCTTGAACTCCTGACTTCAGGTGATCTCCCCGTCTTGGCCTCCCAAAGTGCTAGGATTACAGACGTGAGCCACTACACCCGGCCTCCAAGTATCTTTTAACTATCTTAGAGCCATCTCCTTCCACCTGGGGTCAAAGAAGTTGTCATAAAGACGGGAGCAGTTTGCTTAAATTGCTGCAGAATGATCAAATGGCAAAAGAAGAAGGGCCATGAGCTTCCTCAGAATGGGGAAAGAAGCTAGGAGGTGGAAAACTTCAGATAGTGTGTTGATGTGTTTCAGTAGCCTAGATTTGCACAGGACTCCTTCTGGGAAATAATAACAAAAATAGTCACCCTTTATTGATTTCCATCTGTATGACTGGTACTAAACTATGCCCTTTGGATAATGTGGTAAGCATAATAATACACCCCAACCCCTGACATATACCTCCTAATTTTCAGAACCTGTAAATATGTTGGGCAAAAGAGAATTAAGGTTGCAGATGAAATTAAGGTTGTTAATCAGCTGGCCTTGAAATTTGAAGATTATTCTAAACTTCATGGGTATACTCAATGCAATCACAAGAGTCTTTTCCTTATAAGAGAAAGAAGGAGGCAAGAGACAGAGAGAGAGGGACAGAGTAGTGCAATGTGAGAAAGACTTGACCAGCCATCGCTGATCACCAGCCAAGGGATGCAGGCAGCCTCTATAAACTTGAAAAGATAAAGAAATAGACTCTAGAGCCTCCATGCAGTAATACAATCATGCAAGAATACTGACTTTAGCCCACATTTCAGAATTCTAACCTGCGGAATTCTAAGATAATAATGTTATGTTGTTTTAAGCCACTTAGGTGATGGCACTATGTCACAGCAGTAATTGTAAACTAATGAATACAGGTTTTCAAACTTCCTCCTCATGACAAAACCGATAGAGGAGAATAAATATTCTCATGTTAACAACACACACATTGTGACTCAGAGAAGTTAGGTAATTTGCCCACAGTCACATAGCTAGGCAATGAATAGTTTAGGGATTAAAATGCAGGGCCATTTGGCTAGCACCCAGCTTATTTTAGGGAAGGCAAAGCCAGGTGCTTTAACGTTATAAGCTCACCTCAATTTCCTCATCACTCTTATCACAGGAGCCTAAGTAGATTCTCGCTCTGATCACTAATTTTCTAATAACACCTCTCGTTTCATGTATTTCATTCTGTTTTCTCAAAAGCACCTTGAGAATAAGAATGCTACTATTTACTTCTTTTGTATTCCTTAGAGGTCTCACAGCTGTGCCAAACAGAGAAAAGCACCTAATGAACATCTGTTCTCAGTTGATTAGAGAAATATCCATTACCACCAGCCACTGAAGGAGACCAGCCATGCCCCATTCATGTCTGTATCCCCAGAAACTAACAGAGGCTGACGTGGTTGGCATTCAATAAATGCCAGGTGAAGGAATGAAGAAGTAAATATTCTAAAAACAAAGATTCCCCCAAACAATGGTTTTCTACAATCCAATCCTAATACACAATTCTGTGCATGATAAGGAATCCACATGCAATTTTTGTAAAATGAGGATAATATTCTATAATGGGAATACAGAAATCTGTGACATTTTGTCGAAATCATTTTTCAGATCAGTGCAGCAGGAAACAACCGCTCTGACTCAGGAGCATCTGACATGACCTAAAATACACATCATTATCATGACAAGTCCAACACCGATACTCTGGAGTCTCAACACCTAGGTCCCCAAAGCCAGGCTGGAAAACTTAAAGCTAGTAACTTTCCCTCCCTGAGCCTCTCTTTTCTTATGGGTGAGGAAACCCATGCTGGTATCAGCCTTGCAGAATTATTGTGTGGCAGGAACGGGAGCATCCATGGCAAGCACAGCATGATGCTCAACCCCATATTCCATTAAAGGTACAGTGTCTTCATTGCTATTCCCTAAGACATGTGTGAGATACAGCCTCCCACCTCCATGATCCCAGTCTATCCTCCGGCATCACAGCTGGGATGAAGCTGGGAGAAGGCATGATGCTTTTGGTGGGACATGTTTCAGGGATGCCTGCAGGATACAGTATATGATTATACCAAACACTGCACTCAAGATGTAAATGGTTGGCTATGACATGGGTGTGCCCACATGGCTGGGCGAAAATTATCTTTGAGTCTTGTGAAGCAACAGAACATTTTGATTAAGAGGGTAAGCTCTGAAAATCTGCCTGTTTCTGACTGTGTGACCTTGAATACATCACTCTCACCGTGTCCCTGTGCTCAAGGTCCTCATGTATAAATGGGGATAGTAATGACAGTAATGTTCCTCATAGTGCCATTACAAGGATTAAATGATTTGTAATACGCAAAGTGCGTATAATGCCTGGCAAGAATTGAGTCTAAATGAGTGCTTTTTAATAATAGGTATAATAAAACCGATGAGGATGAAGATGGCTTTATGAAGGCACCTTAGGCCCCCAGCATCACACTTGTCACATGATAATGGAACGACTGCCCTCTTTCTGTCTGTGGACCCAGGTGTCGAGGTCCCTGTGAAGAGGAGTGAAGTGACCCTGCTTGCACCTCAGGAATTACAAGAGAACCGCATATGCTGTGACTGCCAACAAAGCTCACTGGAAAGTGTGAGCATGACTCTCTCACAACCGGTCTTGTCTACATGAGCCTCAGGAGGGAACCACTGGAGACAGGCCGACATGGATTCAAATTCCCAAGGATTCAAAACTTGCAGAGGCTCAGTTCCCTTACGCTTAAAGTATACATTGTAATATGAACGTGCAGGGGAACTTTGTTTTTAAATGACAGTTAAAACATCGTAGATGGCAGGGACTCTGTGAATGGTAGCCATGATCACAACTTCCCATAAAGCATGTACACATTTCTATCAGCAGCGTTAGTGGAGACTCAAAACAGCTCCTCTGCCCGACACCTGACGAGGGTGGTGCCTACTTAAGGGCAAGTTGGCAGAGGATTCAGGACATGAGCTAAGCTTCCTCTGGTCTGGCTAGGGGAGGAGACCCTCTCCTGTGCTATGTTGTTCCCCAAAAGGCTGGGTCAATTTAGAGTCAAAGCTAACTCCAGATTGCTTGATACTGTAGGGTTTTTCCAGTGAGTTCTGAAAAGCCCGATTAAATACTGGCAATCCTGTCCTCGGTCTTGTCCTAACAGTGGGACACCATGACAGAATCAGCAATAATGCAGTGAGTGGATTTCTGTCCTTTAAAAAGGCTAATGCCCCACAATCTAATGATAGTCAGCTGTGGGGAAACTGCATGAGGATTTATAAATAACTAGAGAGGTGAAATATTTTCTCGTATGGCCAGGTATAATAAACATAATCTGCCCTATCTCCATCTTTATAAAGAACTGCCATTTGCCTAGATGCGACAGCTCACCTAATGAGCTGTCACACTACTCTTCCCAGTCTCTTTGCCAGCAGGACACCTGGCACCATCTGGAATCCCAGCCTCACATAGCTGGACCCCACCTGACAGTGGAAGACACTGTGATGCAGAGGTGAAACTCTGACCTGGCAGGAAGGTCTGCAAAGTCCTGCCACTAAAAGAGGCCTCGGTGTTCCAAAAAATAAGAAACAAAAAACCAATGAAATGACTAATATATTTTTACTGTACAGTACACACTAACAGGTTGACGGTATGTACTCACCACTGCAGGACTATGAACCATTCTGTTGCATTTTATTGGCTTCAATGGCAATTACTAAAACACTTTTCCAAGGAAAGTCCACTCCAATATTTCAGTAGAACTCATCTGGATACTTTGATATAATCACAATATAATAACTCATTCAGATTCCACCAATGTTTACTGTGATGATCGTCTGCATTTCTCTACCCGCATTCTCCTTGCTGACCCGGAAGGTTCTATGTGGCTCAGGCTGTCAATTGCTGGCCGACTATCCATAAACTCCTCTTTCCTTACAAAGCAAAGCCAGGTTTTCTCAGGGGAATTCCTATACCTACCTAAAAATATCCACCCTTTGCTGACTCCCTCGCAGCTAGGAGAAATCTCATGACCCCCCTCTTGGCTAATGAAATAAAAGTGCACATTGGCAGGTAAAGCAGACAGGAAAGCTTTTAAACGAGAAACCTGTTTCATGACCCTTGGGCTGTTTGTCTCTTCTCTTAATTTATCCAAAAATATAATCGTGGTTGTAAAAGCAGCCTTTCCCCAGCAATGAGTATTAAAAAGCCTTTTGCTATGCACGGAAGAGCAGAAAGAGAAGTCTAAGTCCTTACTGTCCCTGGTGACATGGTTGTGCTGTCTACTTCTGTGTTTCTTGTGATATCTTGTGCTAGTTAAGCCAGCGTAAGTTATATGCTTGATTATTTGAAGCCAAATACACCTCTTACTGTGGGATCTGATTGCAGGACCCTCCTGGGCCATACTTTGTGTAGGTGAAAATTCAGAAGAGTTGACACAGACAGCCTGACTTCTCTCACTGCCTTTTTTCCTGAAAATGGAAAACTCTGCTTTGTCTTGCATAAGAGCCATTAAAATCTAAGAATCTAGGTTGGACTTTCATGTAGACATAAAGCAGATATTTTTTATATACCATAATTCAAGGTTATTTAATGGAAGACAAAGGCTGTCTTCATGTGGCTGAACCTAACTCGTTGGCATTCTCCAACAGGGCTTGGGGCCAAAGCCACAGATGACAGGAAAGCACTTCTTTCTTAATTCTCTGTACATATCACATATCTCCAGGAAACTTGAGGGTAGTAAGTGGTCAAAAGCAGAAATTGTGAATCCCCGTGTCCCAGCCAACTATAAACTAGTTGCATTTTCTGCCATTTTTCAATTCTTTTTGTCTAGCACTATGTGGCATCCACACTACCAGAGATCACATTTAATTCTCATGAAAATTCTATGAATTGTACATTATCATTCCATATACAGGTAAGGAAGTAAGGTTTTTCAGATTCCTGCAGTCACATGACTCCTAAGTCAGGTAGGAGATCTATAGAGTATTAGATAGCATTTATTCTTCAATTTCTTTTAAGAAATTGAGGAATTCTTTAAAAGAAAGTAAACATTTTCAGCCAGACCACTCACTTCTAAAAAGTAGTAATGACAAAGGGTAAAGCCATTTGCCATTTTTGCAGAATCTTAAAAGTCCAAACAAAATTCTTTCTTCTTGCCACAGAAAATGTTTAAAAATATCAAACCAGTGATTTCCCTGAATTACCAAAACCACAGAAATTCAGAATGGAAAGAACAATCAGCAATTATCACTTTGATACCTGACAATGTTCCAACCACTATGCTCACCACTCCTAGATCATCTCATGCAATCATCAAAAGCAGCCACGTATGATGGAAACAAATATTAATATCCATTCAGAAAAACGATGTAAGATTGAGAGAAGGTAAACTATTTTTCCAAGTTTCTGCAACTTGTAAATTAGAGAGCTGAGACTTAAGCCCAAGAAATCTGATTTGTGAGTGTGTGCTCGTAACCACTCTACAATACAGCCTATCCTGACCAGGGGAAGAACTAATTAAAAGTCCTGGTTTTATCTACAGGAAGCTGAAAAGCAACTGACATATAATCACTTAGTTAATGCATACAAATTCTCTTTGCGTTAAGTACTATTCAATCATTTTACATAAAAGAAAATTCAAGCAAAAATGAATTAGATAACTTTCCCAGGATAAGTAGCAGAGTCGGGATTCAAACAGCACAGTCTGATTTCAAAGCCCATATTCTTATCTCTTTCTTACTTTTGACACTGTGTCTCCTCTGAGGGCTAGAGGATTCCCTAGAAATCATTAACCCCCTTAGATTAAAAAAATCAGAAAATTTAAGTTACATAACAAATATCAAAGCTATTAATGAGAATACTGAATTGTAGGCACTTAACAAACAATTGTCCAATCAAATTGCGTTTAAATGGAGCCTCTGCAGAAGCTGGAAAACAGTTGCTGCATGCTGATTGTGCATGCCTTCCGGTCCTTTAACTTCACATTGGTATCTTGAAATTGGCCTTGGTGGGAGTATTTATAGCATGTAAATGGACAGATATCATAAATCTTTGTTTTGAAGTGCCAGTTTTTACACAACAGCACCACTGCTCCACCTCCTTCCGTCACCACCACCGCTCTATCCTGTTAACCAAAGGAAATCTGAAACCCAAACAGAGGAAATAAATGGGCGATCTGGAAAAATTTCAAGAAAATCACTGTTGGGTGGAACTCAAACTGTTGAGCCTTCAGGAAATAATACATATATTGCTCAGAGAATCCTCATTGAATAAAGCTGGCTCATTAAGCTCTTACAAGCTGCAGGGAAGAATGACTTCTATAAAATGTACGCCTTTTGTATTCAAACTTGGAAGTCTGAACAGAATGGCTATAACTTCTCCCACTGCCTCCTCTTCTCATTCATATTAAAACAAAACAAAGCAAATGAACAGCATTAGCAACAACCACAATGGTGCTTTTTGTGTCAACTTAAAGCTACTAACTCTCTGAGCTTCACTTTTGTCATTTGCAAATGAAGATTTCAGTTACCTTCTGGAGTTGATGTAGAAATCAAAATCAATGTGTATAGCAAAACTGAGCTTCAGTGAATGGTGGGTATCATTACTGCTATGGTTATCTTTGCATATCTACCCCAAATACATTCATCAGCAAATATCTGTACTCCTAGAAGGAGGTCCCTTAAGGAACTCAAACCAACACAAGTAGCTTAGTTGGGGTGAGTGTATATAAAAAAATATGAGATTGCTGAGCTGCTGGGAAACTGAAAAGTGCTTCCCCATCCCTGCATCTCCCTTTGCTGCTTTTATTCATACGGGCTGATGGACCTGTTGTTCCTATCTGATGAGTCAACCCAGATGGAGTTCTAGTTTGCATGAGTGGCCATGTGTCAACGTTGTGCTCAGAGAAGTTGCTGCTGCTGGTCTGTCATCCAGGGAGTTACCACTTGCAGGTAAAATGAACGTTCCTTCTAGAGAGCCAATATGAAACATCATTACAAGATGCCAGACATACAGTGGATGCTCAACAGGTGTCAGTCCTCTTCCCTCTGGATTCAAGGCAGCATTTGATTTTCTTTGCATGTGTGTGGCTTGATTAAATGAGCTTGGTTGAGGCAGGCCTTCAAGCGACTTGCACAGTTTGAAATGTCACGAGTAATTTAAAACCTCAGACCAGAAAATTTGTCGTGCAATATCACACTGTGGCAGGAGTTTCTGCAGAGAGAAGTTTTCTGATTGGCAAAACCAGAACCCGCCACCAGTTCCAAGCAGTCAGAAGTTGGGAGCAGAGTTGAAAAGCAAAACAACTCACAAGTCTTTCATGCAGAAGGATCAAAGGCATGAAGTGAAAACACACAATAGAATCCAGGTGCTCAGAAAGACCAGGCTTTAAATGCTGGATTTGCAGTTTACTAATGATACGTTACTCTGAACAATTCATTTTACCTCCCTGAGCATTTGGTTTCTCATGTTAACATTTTATATGGGAAACAAATGAGATAACACACGCACACCTGGCACAGTGTAGGAGACACAGTCAGCACCAACTCCTTCTAAAAACCGTAATTTAATTATTATTATAATTACGACATTCATATGTTGCTAATGGAATATAGACACAGAAATGGGGAAGAAGTCTTCCAAAGATTAGCAAAGCCTATGCTAGACCTCAGGACTGCTACTGTTGACCCATCATCCAATTCATTATACCCATATAATTGAACACAATTTGATTCTAGGATATATATTAATATTAAGTGATAAGAAAATACTTTCTATAAGTAGACTGTTTACCTTATTGTTCCTGTTACCTTATTGTTCCTTTCAGGTACTCTGTAAATATCAATAATAAGCAGAATATCAGAGTGAAAACAAAGGAAGCCACCAGTTCCTGCAAGTCAACTGTGTGTCAGGCAAGACTCTTGGTGATTTACATTCATTGCCACATTCTACCTGGACGATATTCAAAAAACATTCTTTCAATATTCCTCCTCCAATATTCCTATGAGGAACCTGAAATTTGGAACAAAAAGTATCTTACTCCATAGACTGTAGCTTACAAGAAAAACTGGGATGCAAGGTCATGGCTATGAAACTCCAAAGACAAAAATATTCTCAAAATTTATCAAGTCATACATAATGGCTACCCACTGAAATGTCACCAGGGTACAGGAATGACCCATGATAGCATGAGGAGTGCAAACATTCACAAGTCATGCCAGTAACCGTGATGGAAAAAACCATTGCAAGCTTTGTGTCCACATCATTCAAATTCTTGCTGCTCAGCTATGCTCAACTGAAAATTGAACATTGCTGAGAACAAGGCACCAAAACAGTGGCTGAGAACACAAGAAGGAAGGATGGAATAGTCCCTGACTTGGGGGAGCTTACAGTCTAACAGAGAACAAAACCAGTTTCACAAATTATAATCACAATCACAGGAAACCCCTCAGGACTTCCAAAGGGGTAAGAAAAAGAGAGGTTAACTCAGAGTGGGAACAGATTGCCTTTAGTAGAAGACAGGAGTTGATTTAAGGAAGAAGTAAATTTAAAACTCAAAGTCCCTACAAGGTAGTAGAACATATGAGAGAGACTTCACATTGCAAGAAATAGCCAAGAGTACAAAGCCAATAAAAACAGCAAACTGGTTGGAGCAAAAATTGGTATCTTTGATGTCAGTAATTTTAATCAGGGCCTTATTATCATTCTTGTCTTGGGGAACAAGCCTAAAACTGCATTCAGTGTTTCTGTATTCCCCGGAGAACCCCAGCAGGCTTCTTCCGTTTTAGAATGTAGGCCATGACCCAGAGATGATTGAGATGCTGGTAGACAGAGATGCCCTGTAAAGAAATTTTGTGCATGTTGCATATATCTACACATGAGCTCACCTGACTTATTCAGGTTTGACCCATTTTACAACTCTAAATGAATGCTGATGGAGCTTACGTGTCATTTTGGCTCACCCCTAAGAACAGGTAGGTCTTGACCAGGCTGGGGAAGATGGGATGGCATTTAACCTATTTATGCCTGAGGTCGCAATTTTTTGAAATTTTGTGATCAGACCTTGGCGATGACCTTGAGCAGTGGCTATAAATAACTCCCACATGCTTAGCTTGCCAATAATGGAACACTAGGCATAAATGGCTAAGGTGGAGGTACAGCTTGGGGAAATGCAGGCGGGCAAGTCCTAGAGAGCACTGTAGGAACCCTGAGGAGTTGACTTTGGCCAGAGTATGGGATGGGTAATGAGGAAGTGCAAGTAGATATTTCCTTCCCAACCATTTATTCTAATAAGTGTTACTATAAAAATAGATGGCCCGAGCTACCTTCCACCAGAGGATGTAAGTGTAGTGGTTAAGGCAGTCAACTGTGAAATCAAACAGAACTAGGTTTGAGTCATCGCCTCCCAGCTTAGGAAAGTTACTTAACCTCTGTGAGCTACTATTCCCTCCTTTGTAACAAGCAGATGAACAAAGATCCAATTCATAAGGTTGGGTGAGGGAGACATACGAAAGTTTGGCACAGTCCAGAGAAAGTCTTCGATAGTTATGAGACTATTTGATGAAAGGTGCATGTATATACTGTAGATACTCAGAAGATGCATGATGCCTCACTTATCCTTTTGGATGATGTCATGTTCTCCTCTGTTTCCTTTGGAAACAAACAAAACACCCAAAAATAATATAGCACAAGCAACAGTTTATGCACGGGCTACAAGGACAGGTAAAATAGGCCACCGCAAACTCCATAAACAAACAACTACACAGATGATCGATTGAAAAGCAGACAGTGAGGGACAGAGATAAGTAGATGTTGGGTAGATAAATAGATATAGATGGATGGGTGGGCAGATGGAAAGATAGAGAGAGACGGAGAGAGAGAGATGATAGAGGAACAAACACACTCACCAACTGTTGTGTCACAGAAAAGATCTCTGACCAATTTCCAGCTCCTTCCACCAGCATGTGTCTCTTTTGAGAAGAAATCATCATAACCCTGAATCGTGATTCCCTCCCTTGGCTCCCTGTGTCTCTTAATTGCTTTTTGATATGAAAACTCCCAGGTGTCTGAAGTCATTCTGGAGATTTCAAGGGATTTCATTATGTGTGTAGGAATTTCCATTTCCTCATCAATCAAATCTTTATTTCTACAAAACTGTTCAGACAGAACAACAACAAAAAATTCCCTCAGCTCCATCTGACTAGGAGATGTATTCTGTAATTACAATGGGGGAGTGTGTTTTAACCAAAAGATCATACATGAGGCAAATTGTCTTTGCAGAACTCCTCACTGGCTGAAGTGAGGAGCAGGTAGAGTGAGGATTCTGGGGTTAGACAGACATGGGGAAGCTGTAAACTCACCTCACAGCTTTGTTGTGAGGGTTCACGAGGCAGTAGGTGGGAGAACTCAGCCCCACGTCTGGTAAGCTACTGCGACTTTGGTCATAGTTGTTAATATTAATTTGAACATTATTATCGCTCCAGAAAAAGCCCTGGGTTCCACGTAAGAAGATCTAGGTCAGGAAGTTTGACAGATGTCACTATATAAATATTAATGAATTGAATAGAAGGAAGAAAGGGAGAGAGTCCCAATGTTTAAGACAAGAATGCGGAGACTGCTTGATAAAGTTACGTTGAACAGAACATAAGAACTCTGGCTGGCATCTGGGCATGTTCTCAACCAGCTGGTTAGTGGCAAACTGTCTGATGGGCTTGTTCCTGCCCAGTCTCCCCAGTCTCCTCTTCCCACCCCAACTCAATCCTCACTCATACCTTTTCCTAACAATAATGCCCAGGTGGCTGCTCTTATTTTTGCAGCAAAGCACCGGTTGCTTATTTTTACCATGAGTTGCCTTTTCTTATATGTCTCCGTTAACCTGTAATCAAAGTGCCGTGAGTTCAAAGTGTGGCTGCTGCTTTATGTGGTTCAGGGCGATGTCAGTCTCCACTTCCCTGGGCTTTCTTTGTCTTTGAGTTCCAGGAAAAGCAAACACCTAAGTTCTGCGAGAGCAGAGCCTAGAAAAGTCCAGACATCCCTGAATCCACAGGCACATGGCAGGCCCACAGAAAACACTCATCTCACAATAACAATCTTGCAGAAGCTTTTCTTGCTCAAAGGCACTGCCCCTTTCAAATAAAAATAGTACAACTGCTGGCTACCAAGCATGGAGTCACTGCCCTGTGCTGTCGCCCAATCCAGGAGGACACCTTATCTCTAGACTTCAGCAAACCCCCTAAGCATGCTCATTCTCAGATTATTAATGAAGGAGGTTAACTCACAGAGGTTAAGTGGCTTTACCCAAGGCTGTGATACTGATAATTAGCCAAGCAGGATCCAGGGCAGCTCCATCCACTCTTATATTCATGTGCTCTCATTACCTCCCCTCTGCACTTTTTCTGAGCAGGACTATATTTTGGAAGCTCCCACATTTCAGGCAGTCAGTGATCTCCAGAACAAGCTGTCAGCCACTCTCATATAAACGCATTTTTTTTTTTTTTTTTTTTTGACAGAGTTTCACTCTTGTTGCTCAGGCTGGAGTGCGGTGGCGTGATCTCAGCTCACTGCAACCTCCGCCTCCTGGGTTCAAGCAATTCTCCTACCTCAGCCTCCCAAGTAGCTGGGATCACAGGCATGCACCACCACACCCGGCTAATTTTGTATTTTTAGTAGAGATGGGGTTTCTCCATGTTGGTCAGGCTGGTCTCGAACTCCTGACCTCAGGTGATCCACCCACCTTGGCCTCCCAAAAATGCATTATTTTTAGTCCTGCCTCCCTGGCATGCCATACATGGTAGGTGCTAGGAAACATTTTCCAACTTAATGCAAAGTTCCCAAAACAAGAAGTATCGACTAATGAATGACTTCAATCACAGACACATTATTTGGAAAAGAAATATATTTGGGTGTGTATTTCATCATCTGACTCAGGCATTCAAGGTGCTAATCAAAGGTCTTTGCAGCATTTTTATCAATAATGTGTAAACCCCAAATAGTTTCTTTTATGATACAAGAATTCAAGGAATATAATGGCTCTTCTATTTTTAGGATGATGGAAACAGATTAATTCCTTTTAAAAGCAGGTTCTAAAAACAGGCATTATCCCAGATTACAGATGAGGAAAGAGGTTCAGAGAAGTTGAATGACTTCTCCAAGCCATACAGCAAAACAGTGGTGAGGCTGAATTTAAAACCAAGATCTGTCAGACTCTTTGAGCCACAAAACCCTGCACTACAGAAAGGTCTTCCAAAGATAATCATAACACAGTCATATCTTAGCCACCTCACCTGATGACTAATTAGTGGAGGATTTAAATAAAATCTTTTCTCTGGGGTGAACAGTAGCCTCCCCAAAGCCTGCATTTTGCTTGTTTGGTTAGTTTAGTTTCCACTGCTTTTATAGCAGGCTAAATAAAGTTGCAGTAAAATAATCCAAATACATTTATCTAGGATTTGGAAAAGGATTCTGTGAGAACTCTTAGATGGGCCTCAGCATGTGACTCCTCCCCTGTTGTGTCACATCACATCACATGTGTGATGGGCTGCTCCTCTGGGAATGGAGAGCCCCCAGGTGATGTGGTCAAAAGGTCCCAGAACCATCCCTAACACCAACCCACATGTGACCTTAGGCAAGTCACTTAATGTCTCCAGGACTCTCTGACTTTCATTCCCCAAATGAAAACACTGAACTACTTATGTTATGAAACCCAGTGCTACATTCTTGTTCCAAGCTGCCCAAGGATCTGTTTGAAGTGCTCTGAACAAGTCTGCAATTGTCAAGTAAGGTTGCAAGTCACAATTTCATGCTTATTTGCAAAATAAAAGTTAATAGGAGAGGTGCAACTAGGAGATTGCTCTCTCATTAATGACACTTCACGGGAGCAGTGTCAAAGCTTGGGTTTACACCTGGATCATCTGGCTCTGAGTCCAAGGCTTAGGGTAGCACATCCCCTGGAGACCAGAGGATACTTTATCTTCAGTCCAAGAGTGATTCCTTTGGTCTTCAAGGAAAGGGCATGCTTGCATTGCATCAGGACCAGGTAGGGCTATGTGGACACCTGCTTCTTCATGAGTCAATTTCTATGGCCCATGATGATCTCTGCTTCCAGTTTTAGAAAGACGCTGCTGCTCTTAGGAGATCATTGAGGGCTTTCTCTTTGGGAGGAAAAAAATATTTGCATTTGCTATAATGCTAAAATTACCTTAACGGACACTGCACATAAATTATATCATTCAGCCCTCCCAGTCATACAGTTAAGATGCCATATCCTAATTTTCAAAAGATGAACTTGAAATTCAAGGTAAAACAAAGTCATGTGTGGATTTAGTAGACCTGAGATTTGGATCCAGACCTGGTTACAAAGATCACACTCTTCCTCACTACTCCTCCATCTCACCTCAGTTCAGGCAAAAGGGTGGATGATGAGGCTCTCAACTGTGACAGGTGAGGAGAAACCCTGGCGAAGAGCAGGGGCGTGTGGTGCATTTGGGGGCAAGGAGAAGAGTGAACACGGAGTGCAGGAAACCTGGGCAGGATTTAGGGGCCTACGCAACTCTAAACCATTTCGACTGGAGTCCTAACACACCAGGGAAGAAATGAAAGTTGTTGAGTTACATCCAAACAAAACAGCTGGCAGCTCTTTCTAGACATCTGTGTGGTGCTTCTTCAGGGAGATGGTGGAAGTGAGATGATCTCACATAAAGCAGGGTTGGGTGTTTTGTGCTGGGAGAGTGCTGACCAGAGTGCTGTCCTCCCCTAACAATCCTAACGGAAGACTCTACAGCTGGGATTTGGAAAGCAAACACACACACACACACACACACACACACACTTGTATTTCAGATTAACAGTTCTCCAACCAACCGTAAAATATTTGGGGGAAAAAAATCACATTTAGAATGTTATTAAATCAAAGGAGATTTTGGCTTAGTGACTTGTGAAGAGGTAAAGGAACATCCAGTCAGGGATCTTCTGTGCTGTGTAGGGCTTAGCCTCAAAATCAATTCACAGAACAAAGATCATCTCCACAGAGCCCTGCAACACTTACCCTGGGACAACTAAACCTCGGACCCTGTTTGCTCGACACTGTGGCATCTGCCTTCTACCAGACTCTATCTCTGAGGTTGGGTCTTCTGACAGCATCTTGGCCTCCTGCTTCCTACTCCCTAGGCATCTGCCTTTGCACCAGGTATGCTGTGTTGCTGGTGTACAAATGCATCATGCTCTTCCACATTTCCACACCTTTGCCCATGCCACTCCCCTAAAAGGCTCCCTTCCTGACCTTGTGGGAAGCCTTCCCTGACATCCAGCAGAATAGACATTGCCTAACTTCTGTTGTCTAAGGGCTGGGGGATCCCCACTGTTTTCTAAACACAATACTACATCACCATTGCTTCCTTTCCAGACAGGTTTTCCTCAGCTAGACCTGAGCTCTTTGACAGCAAGAGTCATACCATGCTCCTTCTTTCTGTCTAAAATCCCATCACAGTGCCTAACATCCAGCCGTCCTTCAGGACATGAATTGAGAAAGGATTTATAAGATATTAATTAACAATTAAATCTGCTTAACCCAAGATCCTGATTCAGACTGTGAGCTTGCTTGCTATGAGAACTTTTGCTTGACTGATATCTGCAGACTGCTCAACCTACTTATTTGAGGAATGAGTTCATGACCCAGTCCTGAGCCCATGTTAGTGGCCAGAATCATCTAACTACTGACCTCCTGATCCTGACCTCCTTGTCTCTCTTTTTTTTTTTTTTTTTTTCTTTTGAGGCGGGGAGAGGAACGGAGTCTTGCTCTGTTTCCCAGGCTCCCAGGCTGGAGTGCAGTGGCGTGATCTCGGACCACTGCAACCTCTGCCTCCCGGGTTCAAGTGATTCTCGTGCCTCAGCCTCCCAAGTAGCTGGGATTACATGCACACACCACCACGCCCAGCTAATTTTTGTATTTTTAGTAGAGACAGGGTTTTGCCATATTTGCCAGGCTGGTCTTGAACTCCTGACCTCAGGTGACCTACCCACCTCAGTCTCCAACGTGCTGGGATTACAGGTGTGAGCCACCATGTCTGGCCCCGTCTCTCTCTTATTGACCCACCACAGTAGGATGGGGCTAGCATTGCTTGCTTTGGCAATGCTTCTACATTCCCACGTCACTCAGACTTTGGCCTACAGCAAGTGGCTATATAGAAACTCCCTTAGCAAATATCCACTTATTCAGTTGTTTTGTTTGTTTGTTTTCTTTTTTTAAAAACTTATTTTAAGTTCAGGGGTACATGTGCAGGTTTGTTTCATAGGAAAATTTGTTTCATGGGGATTTGTTACACAGATTATTTCATTACCATGGTATTAAGCCTAGTACCCATTAGTTATTTTTCCTGATCTTCTCCCCACTCCCAACCTCCACCTTCCCATAGGCCCCAGTGTGTGTTGCTCCCCTCTATGTGCCCACATATTCTCATCATCTAGCTCCTACTTATAAGTGAGAACGTGTGGTATTTGGCTTTCTATTCCTGCGTTAGTTTGCTATGAATAATGGCCCCCAGATCCCTCCATGTCCCTGCAAAGGACATGATCTTGTTCATTTTTATGGCTGTATAGTATTCTATGGTGTGTATGTACATTTTCTTTATCCAGTCTATCATTGATGGGCATTTAGGTTGATTCCATCTCTTTGCTATCTTGATAGTGCTGCAGTGAACATATGTGTACGCGTGTCTTTGCAATAGAACTACTCAATTGTTCATAAGCAATCAGAAAAAGGAAAAGGATTCAGTGTGTCCAGTAGAATCTTATTTTTGTTTCTAATGCTCACATCCATGCATTTATAATCCTTATGCATGCAGAAGAAAAGTCTACATTTTCTAAAACTTTAGTAACAATTGTGAGTAATACAATTTTTCTTCTTCTGCATTTTCTAATTTGTTTAAATGAATATACTACGATTCTTATTCAACAGCACAATGTCTCAAGGGTAATACAGATCTCAGGAAGTGCCATGCCCAGCTCTAGACATGACCTACAGGGCAGGATTCTGAAAAGGAGTCTGGTCTTGGGAATCCCATGCCCGTCGGAGAATTTGGGATTTTCAGAGTCCCACAGAGATGAGAGGAAGAACCCGCCGCACTCAATGCTTAAAATGATTCCACATTCTTCTCTCCTAGCACCCTCATCATCTTATTGTTTTCTTCATGTCAATTAAAAGAGTTGTACAATATGTCGTACATAATTTTAAAACCCTAAATCATCATACAAATGTTTGTTGGTTAAGTGACATTTACTCAGATATGAGAAGTCAATTGCATCATGTTTAAAAAACTAACTAAATAGATATATTTTTTATAATCTCCAACGTAAACTGTTTTCCCTGAACTGCCCCCTCCTGCCCCACCCCCACACCCTTTCTCCTTGCTTCTACCCTGAAGCAGGGCAGAATGCCAGGGAGGTATCAGAGTCAGGAAAAGTGACACCTACCATTTCTACCCTGCTTTCATGACATCAGAAAAAAGGAGAACGGATTGGGGAGGCTAGAAAACTGCATTGGCCTTTGACAAAACTGGGACACAGATTGCATATGTGTCCCAGTTTTTTTGCATATGTGCGTATGGTGATTAGAATTAGAGCATTCCATCAGCTGAGAGCTGCAGCATCACAGAGTTAAAGCGCTAGAACAAGCTAAACACAGTTCCTCCTTGCTTCATGTTACAGGAAAGCCTCCCCGGCTCACACCCTCAACCCAGCCCCCTCTGTTAGGCCACCTGAGTGTCCTCTGCAGGGCTGAACTCCAAAGAGAGGGGTCCCATCGCTTCCTGTTCATCAGATGGTGAGGAAGCACTGATGGGGGAGGGGAGGAGTGGGGGCTGTGCTTTGTCCCCACCCCCATCCGGTTCAGCCTGCAGTGGGCACAGCCCCTCCATCTGAATTCCTCATATCTAACTTGTGATCCCTGGATGCCAGGCCTGGTTCATCGTCCCCGGGATGGGTTGGGAGCTGCAAGAACTCCCTTGTCATCATCTGGCAGGACTGCAGTCCTTCCTGAAGCACACGACTCAGCTGTCTATGGAGCGCAGGTCACAGCAAAGTCTGGAATAACGACAGCGATGTCCAGCACTCACATCCGGAACATCTCTGCACCCTGAATTTCTGAAAACCCCATCATAATGCACGCTCCCCACTGCCACTGCTAGAGAGAGCCTTCGAAAATAATAATCCCACACCAGAACAATACAAACGATACAGACAAAAAGAAACAGAACAGGAAATGGTCAGGGAGTACTCATCTATGCTCCAGCCCTATGTGAAGCATTTTACTTAAAGTGTCTCACTAAATCCTCACAACTGCCCTGTTCACATGGATTTCATTAGTATCCACCTTATCCACATCCTTATGCCCATGCTGTCATCCATATTACCATCCACAAACAGGACACTGCCATAGAGGGAGAGAGGATGATGGGTCCTGGCCACACAGCTAGGAGTTAACCCAGGAGGGTCAGGCTCTAGCACCCAAGTCCTGCTCATCATTCCTCACCTGGGCATTGAGTACTAGCTATGATGCCAACCTGCTCTTAGAACCCTCCTGCTGGCCAGCATCCCAACTCCTCAGCCTGGAACATAGGGTTCCTCGTGGTCCAGTTCTCCCACATCCATCCCCTCCTCCCTCCTGCATGCTTCCCACATCCTTGGATGAGTCAGCCCATGCCCCCGAGGCTCCCTGTACCTCAACTCTCTCTGTGCCTCGTGCATCCACTCATCCTTGAAGGGCTAGTTCAAGGTTCACTTTCTTGGCAGTGGTAAATGGCCCTTCCTTCTCTTGGGATTCTCAGCCCCTGCATGCTCTCCAGATCCAGCTCTACCTCCCTGTGTTACATGAATGTGCTTTTGTTCATCCCACAAGACTTTCCTAGTATAGGAACACTGTCTCACTGTCTAGTACTCCCTGTTCCCAGCACCTAGGAGAGGAACTGAAACAAAGTACTCAAGAATTGTTTAGTACTGGGTATAAACCCAGAAGTAGAATAAGAGACTCACACAGATTTTGCATACTCATGTTCACTGCAGCATTGTTCACAATAGCCAAAAGGTAAAAGCAATACAAATGCCCATCACCAAGTGACTGGACAATCTGTGGCATGCCCATACAATGGAACAGTACTTAGCCTTAAAATGGAAGGAAATTCTGGCACAGCTACAACATAAATGAACCTTGAGGACATTATTGCCAAGGGAAATCAGCCAGTCACAAAAGAATAAACAAATACTGTATTATTCCCCTCCTGCGAGGTTCCTCGCATAGTCAAATTTGTAGGGACAGAAAGTTGAATGGTGGTTGCCAGGGCATGGAGAAAGGCTGGAACTGGGTTAGTTATAAGAGTTAGTGTTTAGTGGGTTCAGAGTTTCAGCTGAGGAAGCTTTAAAAGTTCTGGAGGTGGATCATGGTGATGGTTCCACAACAATGTGAATGTACTTAAGGCCAAAGAATTATACATTTAAAATGGCTAAAATGATTTATTTTATATTACGCATATGTTACCGAAATTGAAAAATATTAGAAAGGTTTTTGGTAAAGGGAATGAATGAATGAAGACTTGGGCCACTGCAAGAATCCCCTGGAAGCATCTCTCTAGTGCAAGCCTCTCCTAACTCCAATCCATTGCCCTCACACTTAATCAGATGTCTGCCCCCTGCAATCACCCCTTTCTTTCCCAAAAGCATAAAGACAAATGTCTTAGCCTGGCACACAAGTACCCTCTCAGCAGGGGGAATGCTGACCTCCCCATGAAAGGAAAGGAATGCTTATTCAACCTCCTCATCTCCACAGAAGTTAGCTAATAAGCCTTTAACCCGTTTATACTACACACTACTTTATATACTGTTTTAGATACAGGGAATAAAAATCACTTAAGACGTGGACCAAATTTTGGTGCTCTCAAGCCAGCAGATGCAAAAAGTACTCTGCCAATCATTTAATGCTGCCATTAATTACTGCTAGAAACACCAACGAGGCATCAAGCACTCTGCTAAGATTTCCACATCTCTTCACCCATTTTATCCCCACAAAAACACCATGAAATAGGTCTTCTCATAATATAGGGAAATACAGGCAGACTGAGCTCAAAGAGATTAAACCAACCCCTCAGCTAGAGTGAGACAGAACCATGATTCAATTCTAGAGCTGTCTCAAGGGAGTAATCCAGGCATGAGTAACAGATAGAGAAAATGAACCAGAGAGGGGGAATGACCCTTCTGATGACACAGAGTAATTAAGGACTCATCCCAGAACCTCTTCATCTCCCCAGCAGTCAGGAAGTTTCATTGCTGTTTTGGCCTCAAAATCAGCTAACGCAGCTGCAAAGGCAGAAGGCACAGCCTCCTTTCAGACCAGAGAAAAGGAAAAGTGCTTTAAACTGTGCTTGCAACCAAAAATTAAACTGTGCTTGCAACCAAGAGCCCTTCAGGTGACTTTAAGGGGCCTTTGGGCCAGGCGCGGTGGCTCAAGCCTGTAATCCCAGCACTCTGGGAGGCCGAGACGGGCGGATCACGAGGTCAGGAGATCGAGACCATCCTGGCTAACACGGTGAAACCCCATCTCTACTAAAAATACAAAAAACTAGCCGGGCGAGGTTGCGGGCGCCTGTAGTCCCAGCAACTCGGGAGGCTGAGGCAGGAGAATGGCGTAAACCCGGGAGGCGGAGCTTGCAGTGAGCTGAGGTCCGGCCACTGCACTCCAGCCTGGGTGACAGAGCAAGATTCTGTCTCAAAAAAAAAAAAAAAAAAAAAAAATTAAGCGACTTTGGTACTCAAATGGTTCTTATATCCATGTAGACCCCTGGGAGAGAGGAGGATACCTGCGTTGACCATTGAGCAGGAGACTGACACTCAGTAGAAATTTCACGTATGGCATAATGAGGTGGATAATTCAAGTTTCACTTGGGAGAAGGGACATGAAGAAGAAAAATGCCACAGGCCCCCTCCAATGTCCAAGGCCTTCAATGCTGTACAACAGAGTTCAGATATGCCTGCTTGTTCATTTGTTTAATTAAGCATGCATGCATGCCCACAAACACATGTGCACACAACTATGCATGCCCATAGACATGTCAGCACACAAACATATCTGCCTGCAAACACATGTGTAAACAGCTATGCATACCTAAACACACGTCCATCCAAACATGGATGTGCAAATCCAATGGCCACAGCTGTATGCTAGGTATAGTGAATTCAGAACTGAATATAATGAGGTCTATGTATTGATATATCACTGACATTTTCTTCCTTACATTCCACGCTGCAATAGAAGTACTCTGATTCTTAAAATATGCATTTATTTATTCTTTAAAAACTTGCCCCATGAGGAATAGTTGAAGAAACTGAGGCATTTAGAGCTTGCAAGATTTGGAGTCCTGATGAAGTTCAAAGGAAAATCCAGAACTAAGGGCTGGAAGGTAGAAGGCAGCTGTACCACTGTTGCATGGCTTTTGACCACAGATCTGTTCAATGGGGGAATTGGCTCTCATGAAGCCTTGGGTTTCCCAGCTCTAGAGACATGCAGGCAGGAAGACACATGCAGACACTGCTATACACTATAGCTGCCAAGAACAGCCAAACCCAGGCAAAGACACTCTGATCTCAGCTTCTTCGGCACAGAGCTTGACCTCCAGGCCACACGTGGATCTTAAAAGGGCCTCAGGACCCTGAAAGTCTCCAGAGCTAACTCCATCCCACCTCTGGTCTCTATTGACAGCCATGGATGGCTGAACTGAAGCTGCAGGAAGTGTCTTCACCTCCTACACTGAGCCACAGCCAACATGGTAAAATGAATGTGACGAACTTTGGCTTATCATACTCTGCTTTCACCAGCCAGTGCCCAACGGGAAGATCTTGCCCTGGCCAGGTATCTTCTACCACACAAGCACCCCACATTCTTCTTTGCCCTTGACCAACTCCACAACCATTCCACCACCTCCCAAAGGTGTTCACTGTGTCCCTTGGAACTCTCATCTCATAATCAGAAAATGCCTCCAAATATTTTTGCATCTCCCTGCCTGAGATAAAGAAAATCTGCATTTCCTGAGGACTCTGGCTCCCTGCAGCCCCCTGCAGTGCACTGGTTTTGTTGTTTTCTCTTATCTGAAACACCACTGGACAGGAGGTGGGTTTGGGAGCTCCTTTCTCTCCATGGCCCTTCTAGGCCATTGCTGCCTGACCCTTTCACCCATGGCTGATCTTCAAGGCCTGTGCCATTTAGTTATACCCCCTCCAGCACTTCTGGCTGCTGTGCTGATGAGAATGGGATGAGGAGGGAGGCAGAGGGGAGCTAGGGAAAGGCAGTGACAGGCATCCAGGCGAGTGAGGACAGTGGCTTACACTGGACGGCAGCAGTGAAGATGCTGAGAAGAGCCGCAGGATTTGAGGTATCTTATGAATGTGAGCCAAAAGCATTGCCTGAGGATTAACAAAAGATAAGAAGTGTCAAGGGAGAAGACATCATGTCAAGAGTGACTCTGGGGTTCAGTCCTGCGGGGCTGCCTGTAATTCTCAATGGCAAGGTGGTCAATGCAGTGCAAAGATGCCCAACAGAGAATCACAGCCCAGCATAACCTGGCGCCAGCTCGCCTCTCCAGCAGCCATGGTGGCCTCACTTCATTTTCTGAAATAATCTGTCCCTGCTTCAAGGTCGCAGGCAGGGACAGATTATTGGCCAAAGACTTCAAGGTCTTTGGCCTCTTTCCTCCCACCTGCACTTGGCTATCTCTCAATTAACCTTCAGGTGTCTTGTTAAATGTACTTCCTCAAAGATGCTTTTCCGAACCCTCAGTCTAAATTAGGAGTCTCTTGCCACACTTTCTATGGCCACCTGCACCTTACATCACAGCACATATTTCAAACTAAATGATCCACTTGGAAAAGGGAGTTTGGGTTTTATACTTGTTCTCCCACTGGACTGATGCTTCATAAGAGCAGGGACTGTTCTGTTTGGGTCATAACCATGAAAGCAGCATTCAGCACTGTGTCAGCAATGCAGTAGACAATAAATACTGTTTTATTGTTGGATAAATGGAGGACAAGGGTCAGAATAGTTCAGCCCAGCTCAGGAACTTTTCAACAAGCTTTGACTGAGCCCCACTCTGTGCCAGCCTGAGTGGCAAGCCCGGGAAACAGAGCAATTGATGGATGAGACCTGGCTGCAAGGCCCTGCTGTGTCACAGTGAGGTGATTAGCATAAGTGGTAGGACAAAGGAGAGCATGGGGGAGGCTCCTCAAACAGGCTCAGCCTTCAGAAAGTTTCCTGAAATAAGTGACATCTGAGCAGAGACAAAAGGCATGAGCAGGAGTTGGCGAGAGAACACTGCAGATGGAAAGAGTGCTTCTAGCAGCAGCAGGGCCGAGGCAAAGCTTGGAGGTAACAGAGTCTACGTAACTCTGGGTAATTCTAAATGGACAGGGTGGGCAGTAGACTGACTGCAAGTCAGCCGCCATAATCACAGTGGAAACCCTTGTTTTGCCAGTATGGTACCCCCTAATGTATTTGTTCAAGCCCCTTTGACATGGTATATGAGGAATCTGTGATATTAACTCAGTCTCCTGTCCAACTCTATCTGAAGCCACTCACTGCCCTCAAACCACCCAGCCATGTGGCTACCACATTGGACATCCCAAAATTGAGAGGAGGGGAGAGCATTTTCTGACCTTGACTTTCAGCCATTCCTGAATTCGCCAAAGGAAAATCAGACTCTGCCTTGGAAGGGCTCCCATAACATCCTGCATGATGATCTCTACTGCCTCAGTTTCTCCATCTGAGAAGGTGGATGTGGATAGGACGTGCCTGTGTTTCTGTGATTAAGTTATATGTTTTGCAATCTATCCATCTGACAAAGGTCTAATATCCAGAGTCTACAAGAAACTTAAATAAACTTACAAGAAAAAAACAACCCCATTAAAAACTGGGCAAAGGACATGAACAGACACTTCTCAAAAGAAGACATTCATGTGACCAACAAACATGAAAACAAGCTCAACATCATTGACATTAGAGAAACTTAAATCAAAACCACAATGAGATACCATTTCACGCCAGTCAGAATGGTAATTATTAAAAAGTCAAAAACAACAGGTGGTGGCAAGGTTGTGGATAGAAAGGAACACTTTTACACTGTTGGTGGGAGTGTACATTAGTGCAACCATTGTGGAAGACAGTGTGGTAATTCCTCAAAGATCTACAACCAGAAATACCATTTGACCCAGCAATCCCATTACTGGGCATACAAAATATAAATCATTCTATTATAAAGGTACATGCACATGTATGTTCACAATAGCAGTTCTCAAATGCAGCACTATTCACAATAGCAAAGATGTGGAATCAACCCAAATGCCAATCAATGATAGACTGGGTAAAGAAAATGTGTTACATATATACCATGAAATACTATGCAGCCATAAAAAGGAAGGAGATCATGTCCTTTGCAGGGACATGGATGGAGCTGGAAGTTGTTATCCTCAGCAAACTAACAGAAATAGAAAATCAAACACTACATGTTCTCACTTACAAGTGGGAGCTGAGCATTGAGAACACATGGACACATAGGGGGAACAACACACACTGGGGCCTGCCCAGGGGGTCAGCGGTGGTGAGGGAGAGAATATCAGGAAGAATAACTAGTGAATACTGGGCTTAATACCTAGGTGATGGGTTGATCGGCGCAGCACACCACTGTGGCACACATTTACCTATGTAACAAAGCTTCACATCCTGCACATGTACCCTGGAACTTAAAATAAATGTTGAAGAAAATAAAAAATTTAACATGTGAAATGTTCAACCGAAGGCCTGGCAGGTAGCAAGCCCTCACTAATGTCCATTATAATCACACTGTATGATAATATGTGTCTGTTTCTATCATGAGGCTTTAGAAGTCCAAGAAAAAGGTTTTGTGTTTTCACTTCTGGGTCCCTAATATCTAGCACCCTGATTGGCACATAGGTATCAATTACAGTTTGGTAAGTGAATAAATACATGAACAAAAGGAAGAATGAATGAATGAATGAATGAATGAATGAATGAATGAATGCAGGTCTGAGTAGGACAGTGTCTTTCCCAGGAGGACCTGGCTCCTCACTTGGGGAATGGGACTTGACAGAATGTCTCAGTAACATCATGTCCTAATCCACCTAGGTCATGGGTCTCGATGCTTTCTAAATGAGAGACTAGAAATGGAGCTCTGTACTTCACAACACAAATCATCCCTTCCTGTGGTATCAATGATCCATGAGCCTGTGATTGGCTCAGCCTCAAAGTGAGAGAACAAAAGAGATGGCAATGCTTATAGAAGTCTGGGATCCTTCACTCCAGCATTATAACCTATGACATTGAGGCTTAAAAGTCCCACAGGTCATCTCTGCATGAGCATAGTGCATGGAAACCCAAGCTTCAGAAAGATCACAAGAAGGAAATAGCCAAAAGGAACGGTGCCCAGTCAGGATTGTACACAGAGACAGCCTGCTGCTTTTATAATTAACAGCCCTCTCATAATCCCTTGAGATTTTTAATTTTTATTCTTAAGATGATACAAGTTGGAGTTGTCAGTTACCTACCATCATCACTCTGCTTGCAGATCTCCAGGGGATGGAAAGTCAGGGCCTGAGTCAATCACACCTGTTCTAGGACAATCAGACTGGTAGGGATCAATATGACCTTAGAGGTTACCCAATCTGATCTAATAATGGGCAGCCAAGCTCTGTCTCAGACCAGCAGTGTTACCTCGAGTAAGTTACATCACGTTTGTGTCTCTTGGTTCCCTTACCTACAAAACAGAGGTAGAATTATAGTCCTGATTTCATGAGGTTGTTTTAAGAATTAAATGAGATAATAAATGTAAGTCTGGAAGAGTACCAAGCTCACAGTAAACGTTCAGTGAATGTTGGCTAATTCTACTATTACTATTTTTACTGCTGTTATCCCAGTGGTTCATATATGTACAATGAGGTCCTCACATTCTGAGGAGAAGGCTCAAAGTTGCCCCCCATGCAACAACAACCAGACTAGCTCTTCTTTTTCCTCCTTTTTTTTTTTTTTTTTGAGATGGAATTTCACTCTTGTTGCCCAGGCTGGAGTGCAATGGCTCCATCACGGCTCACCGCAACTTCCGCCTACCAGGTTCAAGCGATTTTCCTGCCTCAGCCTCCCGAGTAGCTGGGATTACAGGCATGCACCACCACACCCAGCTAATTTTTGTATTTTTAGTAGAGACAGGTGTTCTCCACGCTGGTCAGGCTGGTCTCGAACTCCCAACCTCAGGTGATCCACCTGCCTTGGCCTCCCAAAGTGCTGAGATTACAGGTGTGAGCCACCACACCCGGCCCTTTTTCCTCTTTTACACATCGGTTTACTTTATAAAGTTCAACAGGACAAAAGAAAGTCAACACTTTATAAGCAACAATGCTTTAAGACCTGTGACTCAATCCTTCGCCACTTTCTTCCCTGGCGGTAGCTTTCCTGGACTCTCAACTAAATGAACACATCTTCTTCTGGTAAGGACACTAATGACTGCCCACAACAACCCTGTTCATTGAGGACAATTCCATTAGAAAACAGTTTCTGGTAGTGAACACTTAAAATCTACCTTCTTTTCACTCTCAGTCTTAGTTCTAGACTTAAGAGAAACTAAGAGTGAGTCCAACTGATCTTCCTGGGAGACCATTTGTGATCACAAAATTGTGCTTGCACAGCTCTGAATCCTCTCCAATTCATTTAATTAATTCTTGTAGGATGTGGTTGGGGCATAATTGGCCGGGCTTAGAGTACCCATGTTTGTCAACATATGCCCAGTGTCCTGGACTTTAAACATGGATGGGGAAGCCCAGAGATCTGTCTGTGTGCCCAGCCCTGCTCTGGCACCAGACTAGATGAGACCAGCTGAGATGGGCAGGCAGGAGATTATCCCAAAGTCATCATTCACCATGTAACCCTAGGGTGACCAACCCATTGCAGTTTGCCTGGGACTTTCATGGTCTTAGCACTGAAAGTCTTATATTCCAGGAAACCCCCTTCAGTTCACTGGGGCTAATGCCCCTTGTGAAGTAGCAGCAACAAAAGCAAAGGATGTATGTCTGTGCCTCCTCATGTCTTGACTGTTCAGGAAGGTTGGCAGCTGTTTGGGAACAGGGACCCAGAACGTGTGTTTTGGAAGGGAAACTCCATGCCTCGGAGAAAGAATGTAGACTTGGAAGTCAGACAGACCTGGAACAGGATCCTGGACCTGTCACAGAGTACTCTGCATGATTTCGAGTACGTTATTTTGCTTTACTCTTTGTTGAAGGCTGTTTGCTCATGTGTAAAGTGGAACAGATAGTATCTGCTTCTTCAGGATAATTAAATGAAATGATGTAGATAAAATGTCTAGCACAATCCCTAGGATACAGCAGGATATAACAGGGATTAAGGAAGGCTGGTTCTTTCTTTTTTATTTTTTCTTTCTTAAATTCCCCAACATTTGACATACGGCTGGCCACAAATGACATATTTGACACACATGTATGATGACAGATAAAATAGATTAATGAATGAGTGAATGAATAAATGAATGAACACATATGTGTGAGGATGGATGGACAGACAAACTCTCAATACAGGTAGTTTTGTGGCTCACACAGGCCCACTTTTCTGCAGGCTAAGATGAGCAAAGGAGAGCCAGGAATGGAAAGCATGTTCAAGAACCCGTAAGTTCTGCAGTGAGCCAGATTCAGGCTTCAATCCTGGATTTACCATTCACCTGCCATAGTGTTCCCTGAGACAAATTATGGAATAACCATCTTCATGATGATGATCAAGAATATCCACATAGCTAAAATTTATTGAGAACAATACACACACAACTTTTTGTCCACAAAAAACCTGTGAGGCGGACTCTATCACTATCCCCAATGTTCAGACGAGAAAGATGAAGTACCTTGGCCATGACCACATTGCTCAGAGGTCCTGAGGTAAAGACTAAACTCAGTCACTCTGATACTAGATGCCAGGACCCAAATCCCAGTCCCCAAGCAAACCCCTTTGGATTTCATTTGTGTCTTCATCTGAGAAGTTTCCTCATTCTCCTGATATTTCAAAGATGAAAACTAGAATATGCTACATGAAGTGTTTCATGTAAACAGACAGCAAAACATGCCATCCTGTTCCTTCACCTAAGTCAACATTCCTATGTCATTATTCAAAAGGAGGCTGACACACAAGGGCACAAGGCAATCAACCATTCCAACCCTCTAATCAAATCCAGCTTAGGACAATTTTGCAAATCAATCCTTTTGATGCATAAAAGGAGGTGGCTTGGGGAAAATAGCCATTCTCCAAGAGATGTTTACTGGGGCACTAGAATCAGGAACTGTAAACAGGTTTTCTACAACACACACACACATATCTGTGACACACATGGAGAAATATTGTTGTGTAAAAATCCCAAGAGAGAGAGAATGCAGGCTGTATCTGAGGGACTAATGTTTCATTGAATACACTGGAATATTTGGTTGTGAAAGAGAAAAGGCCTTGATTAGGAATCAGAACACTGAGATTCCGAGAGGATTCTTCCACCTCCCAGCTGTTTATCTATTGAAGGCAAAGCTTCCTTTTCCTATGCCCTGTTTTCTTATTTATACATTAAGGAAGCTGAGCTGTGTGACATATAAGCTAATTCCCAGAACTTCCACATTTTATGCCTGTATACTTGTCATTCCTATCGCCTTGTATACCTTGTGGTGCCTACTCACCACCAGATAATGGCCATGGTCTTCATATCTAATGTCTTTGTCATATAACCTGCTTACCCCCCAAAGTCATCATTCACCATGTAACCCTGAGTGACCAACTCAATGCAGTTTGCCTGGGACTTTTGTGGTCTTAGCCCTGAAAGTCTTACATTCCAGGAAACCCTCTTCAGTCCTGACAAAATCCACACAGAATCTACCCAAAATTTTGTGACTTCACATATAAGGCATGCTTTTTTATGCTTTTCCAAATTGTGTTCCCTCTACACAAAACTAGCAGATGCCACCTGTACAGGTTGAATTGTGTCCCCTTCAAAGAGAGATGCTCAAGTCCCAACTCCTAGTACCTCAGAATGTGGCACTGTTTGGAAACAGCGTCTTTACCGAGTCTAAGAAAGCCCAATAGAGTTAAAACAAGACCGTTAAGGTGGCCCCTGATCCAATATAATTGGAGTCCTTAGAAAAGGGGAAGTTTGGACACAGAGGCAGACGTGCAGAGGGAAGATCCTGTGAAGAGACATAGGTAGAACACTATGTGAAGGTGGAGGCAGAAACTGTAGTAACGCACTGAAAAGCTAAGGCACATCAGAGATTAACAGAAAAACCACCAGAAGCCAGGATAAAGGCATGGAACAGACCCTCGCAGTCCTGAGAAAGAAGAATGTCGCTTACACCTTGATTTCAGACTTCTAGACCCAAGAACTGTGACACAACACATTTCTGTTGCTTCATATGCCCAGTTTTGGGTACTTTGTAACAGCAACCCTAGAAAACCAAGACACCACCAATTCCTACATGCTTAGGGCAGATTTTTTTTTTTTTTTTTTTTTCTTTTTGATGGAATCTCACTCTGTTGCTCAGGCTGGAGTGCAGTGGTGCAATCTCAGCTCATTGCAACTTCCACCTCCCAGGTTCAAGCAATTTTCCTGCCTCAGCCTCCCCAGTAGCTGGGACTACAGGCATGCACTACCATGCCCAACTCATTTTTGTTTTTTTCGTAGAGAAAGGGTTTCACCATGTTGAACAGGCTGGTCTTAAACTCCTCACCTCAGGCGATCTGCCCGCCTCGGACTCCCAAAGTGCTGGGATTACAGGTGTGAGCCACCGCGTATGACCAGATTATGTTTTATTAACTAAGTACCTTTCTGACTGATCCTGTATGGAACCTTGGAAACGTTGATATAATGTTCTGTGCATAATACTCTAGATCTAGAAGGGGCCACATGAAGGCTGATCGATTACAGACATTAGGAAACCATTGGCACCCAGACAGTGTTTAAACCCATGAAACAGTTTCACCCAGGCAATGAAGCTTTGCTAATTTGATTGTTTAAAGGCCAAGATTTTTACTGGGATGCATTTTAGTAACAGATAGGGGGTTATGTTGCTTTAAATATCAAATCTGAATGATAAATGTTTGAGGTGATGTGTATCCCAATTACTTCAATTTGATCATTATACATTGTACGCATGTATCAAAATATCAGATGTACCCCACAGATGTGTACAATTGTCTAAAATAAACATCACATCGTAAACATTATAAATAAACAAAAAATATCAAGAATCACGCACAGTCTTATAATTAGCTGCTGTTTTCCCCTTGTATTCAGTAAATACAACTTGGCTGATGGTCCTTGAGCTCCTCCTGGGAGCCAGGCATCCGTTCATCTTCTCTCCTTTCACTCTCCCTGGCCCTCTGTCTCTAAACACTTGAGTCTGAAGATTTATCTCAGTTAGGGTGGAGACAGACAGAAAGAAATCCCATTTTGGCATCCATGCCTATGTCTTACACTTATTGTTCAATCTGTTTTCCTCAATGGACCCCACAAGGAGAGCATTAGGAATGTTCCCAGCTACAAATAAAGTACATTGGTTCCATTCCATTCCTGTTTCTTATGGTTCTATAGCTCCCTAATTCACAGGAAGAGAGAAATCAGGAGTGAGACTTACATTTTATGTAAACCTAACCCCAACGTCTCAGAAACTACTCATCAATAGTATTTGGAGTGCAGTAGGAATTCTGTCACAGTGCTCAGAACGTGTCTCCTTCATCAACATCCAACTCACATAAGACACCTCATCCAATAAACGTGAATTAAAATAGGTGAGTGCCAACTATGTTCTAGGCAGGCAATGCCTCTCCCTGCTATAATCCACTCTTCAAACTTCAGCCAAATGAGATTCTGACCCATATCTGATCACATCACTCCTCTACTTAACACATTCCACACTGGCACCTTCTGTACCATTCCTAGGAGAAAAAGTCCAAACTCCTAGGCGTGCTTTTCTACCTCCTCTAGGAAGCCTTCTCTCTCTCCCACCACACTGAGTAGTAAAACCTAGTTTATATGTCAGCTTCCCCAAGTGCATGGTGAGATTTTCCTCTCAGGATCAGTTCTCATCCACATTTGTACACAAAGCCCTCTGGCTGCTGCTCTCATCATATAGACAAATTATTTTGGTAAAGCTATTCTTGACCCCTGAGCCGAAATCAGGATGCTTTTTGGTCCTCATACCCTTGATTCCTCTGCAACAGTTAGCCTCGGGATGCTCCCGCCTTCTGGCTCTCACATTTCTTTGATTCTTTAAATTCTTTGTCCTGATTTTCCTTGCACCTCTCCAACAGCTCTAGCTGAGACTCTTTTGCAAGTTTCTTCACCTTCAAATATACTTAAATTGTGGATTTTCTCTTTAGAGTCTGGTCTTACCAACAAAACAAAATTCAGACTTCATAATACCGGCTCTGGAGACAAACAGCTATGAATCCAAACCCTGACTGTCATAAGGTGGCCACGTGACCTTGGGCCTCAGTGTACCTATCTGTGAAATAATACCTATCTCAAAGGTATTATTTTTGATGGAATCTCACTCTGTTGCTCAGGCTGGAGTGCAGTGGTGCAATCTCAGCTCATTGCAACCACCTCCCAGGTTCAAGCAATTTTCCTGCCTCAGCCTCCCCAGTAGCTGGGACTACAGGCTATCGATGGCATCAAGTGAGTTGACAGAGTAACACTTCCTGGCACAGTCTGAGCTCACACGCCTGTGCTAGTGTTGTATAGTCACTGAGCGATTTCAGCCAAGCTCAATTATGGTTATGAGCTGATGAATCCCAGCCCAGATTCCCACCTAGCCTCTGCACCCAGATACCCCATTGCCTTTAGACCTATGAACTCACATCAACTCCTCTTGCTGCCTGATCCTCTTCCCCTTCAGCTTTATTGACTAATTCACCCAAGGGAACCTCTTACCATCACTGCGACTTTTCCCTTCCCCTCAACACAGTACAAAAGCACCAATTCTTTTCACTCCATTACCTCAGCAGTCCTCAATGATTCTCCTTCTGAGCTACCTTCACCTTTTCAATAATTTCTCCCCACCCCAGCTGTCATCCTGTTTGATTCTAACATGTCATTTCTATTACATATACAATCAAGCAACTCCCTTACTCAAATTGTTTCGCAGTCTTCCTTTATCTACAGATGCAATCCCAGCTCCAGAAGGGGACACATACACCCTTCATGATCAATCTCCCTGGAATCTGGCTAGCTGCATCCCTCCCACTCTATCAAAAACAAAACAAAACAAAACACTTGTATGCAGTACTCTTGAAAACCCTAGCACTACCCAGGAGATGACATGCCTTTTCCATTTCTGTACCTTTGTGCATACCTTCTCAATGCCTGAGACCCCCTTCCAGCGTTTATCTGGCTTGTGAATGCCCTCTCTTCCAAGTAACCCATCCTGATACCTCCTGGGTAGGTGTTTTGGGAGTTCTCTGTCCTCCATCAACACCTTGTCCATGTTTAACTTCCATTTCTGACATCACTTTCTTGACTTCCACCTGTCTCTCTTACACTATATGAGGAGCAACTTGAGTTCACAATTGTGTCTTTCTCATTGCTCCGCCCAGAATTCTTCAGATAGAGCCAACAAGAGCAAGAGCTCAAGGTCTCCTAAATGAGCAAATTGATGACAGACTGTAAATCAATAAACGAAGGAAAAGGACCCTGAGGTTTATCTTTCAAGGGAGGATTTGTATGAAAATGCCATGGGAGGAACATCACACATTCCCTTTTGAGGAGGAAAACATCAGCAAGAAGGGAGTGAGCCAAAGGGGGCTCTTTTCTCATTCACTTACTTTTAAGGAATGAGAAAAGGGGGGTCATGATCACTTCTGAGGACTCTATTTGGAGAATAAACTTTTATTAAGGAAATGTGAGTACATTTGGCTAAGAAAGTATCTCTCACATCTGTCAGTCATTGGCTGGAAGGATTCAGTTCTCAAAACCCACATTATCCTCTCGTTATTCAAGGAGGAGACACTGGCAGGTGCCAAGCAGGGAGAAAGGGAAGTCTGAGTATAATTTCGTCCCGAGAGTACTGCTCTATAATTTCACTGTTTGCAGCAGTGCATAGCATTTAAGAAATAGGGGGAGAAAGACATCACAACATTTGAATGCCCTTGTCTGAGCCAAATAAAACAAAATGTGCACTATGGCACTATGGTATGAATGTGTCCCCTCTAAACTGTATGTTAAAACCTAACGCCCTCCTAACGATGTTAAGAGGTGAGGCCCTTTGGAACGTGATTAAGTAATCAGGGCTTTGTCCTCATGAGTGGATTAGTGACTTATAAAAGGCCTGGAAGAAACTAGCTTAACCTTTTTCTCCCTTCTACTTTCCACCATGTGACAGGGCGGCATTTGCCCCTTCCATCACGTAAGGACACAGCACAAGAGCCCTCATCAGGCATTAAATGCTGGTGTCTTGAACTTGGACTTCCCAGTCTCCAGAACTGTGAGAAAATAAGTGTATGCCATTTGCAAATTACCCAGTTTCAGGCATTTTGTTACAGCAGCACAAAAGGACTAAAACAGTGTGTTGGGGATGAGGGGGAGGGGAGAGACAGAAAGGGAAAGAGAGAGAAAGAAAAAGAGAGTGAGCAAGCAAGAGAAACAGAATATGTGAACGCTAGCATCTAAGCATCGAAGAATGAATTCTTTCATGTGGCCACTTGCAGAATGTTCAAAACCAGGGCAGATATTGCACCCATGTGAGCCTCTACTTCCTCTATGATTTAGGGATAATATAATATTCCTTGTAGAACTGTGAGAATTACATGAGGTTATTTGTAATAATACAGAGTTTTAAATTTTTTCTTCTCCAAAGAATTCTGATTAACTCCATTGGGTTGAGACATAAAAGACACTTTCACCCAATGATGGTGAAGTGCTTTTTTTTCAAGTAAAACAACAAATTTTACTTGTTTTGAGAACACAAAATATGATGGTGAAAGTGAAGATCTGCCTGCTTTGAGGAAGAACATCAGAACAGCCTTCCAATGGTGTCTTCTGTTTTTCCAAAAGTTTCTAAACAGTAACTCAGCTACTTGAGTGTCAGCGGCTGGGGTCTGTGGAGCCGTGGAAAACCTTACATCAGCTGGATGGAAGATTTGTAGACTTTTTCTGTTTACCAAACCTCCTCTCACTTAAAAAGTGCAGATCCATTACCTAATACCATGAAGTGTCTTAATCTATGTTTAATTCCTCTAAGCTTTGTGAAATGTCTTTTGCAGAGGTTTTAGAATGGGTGGAGTAGAAGAGATTTGGGAGTATATGAGGACAGTTAAGTCAAGATCATTTCCTCCCTCACCTTGTTCAATGATAAAAGAGTTTGATTAAACAGTATGAATCTTCATGAACATTAACCTGGTCTACAAAGCAAGACAAGCAGCAAGATGTATTCATGTTTAGGGCATATTATTTATATTATCAAGAGAGCATAGTTTCCTAATAAAGAAAAAAATTACAATTTTAAATAATGAAATTATTAAAATCTGTGCTAGTGTTGCATAGCAACATGTTTTCCCCCCATTTCTAGAATGCACTTAAATGCATTTTAATATTAAAACTAAAACTATAAAACAAGTGAAATGTGCAAAAATACAGCATTGGTATTATAATATAATCACATGATGGAATTCTGTGTAGTTATTAATAATGTTGTAAAAATATGTAGGGTTGCCGGGCGCGGTGGCTCACGCTTGTAATCCCAGCACTTTGGGAGGCCGAGGCGGGCGGATCACGAGGTCAGGAGGTCGAGACCATCCTGGCTAACACAGTGAAACCCCGTCTCTACTAAAAATACAAAAAATTAGCCGGGCGAGGTGGCGGGCGCCTGTAGTCCCAGCTACTCGGGAGGCTGAGGCAGGAGAATGGCGTGAACCCGGGAGGTGGAGCTTGCAGTGAGCCAAGATCGCACCACTGCACTCCAACCTGGGCGACAGAGCGAGACTCTGTCTCAAACAACAACAAAAAAAATGTAGGGTTATTTAAAATGTTTATAACATGGAAAGAGAGAAAAATAGAGAGTAACTTATACACTTTTACCCTTTTATACATTTTTGTAAAGGAAAATACATGTGAATATAAAGTAGTTTGTGCCTAGAGAAAGAATATGATGACATTTTTCTTTGTACTTTTACTTATTTTCACAGTATACATATTTATGTAAACAGAACTATACACATACACACATATATATGTGTGTGCAACTGAAAGTTTAAAATGAAGATATCTGAAGGAATACATTTAAAACTGCTTTTGAGCAATATTTGACAATTCATGGGAAAAAAAAAACAAGAGCAGTGAAGGATCCCACTCTCTTGTACCTCCTCTGGCCCAAGATCTACTCAAAAAACTTCTAGGAAAGAAACATTCTAGAGTTTAGTATATTTTATTGACTATATTTTCCTAGTGTTCCTAAAGCTATTATATCTTTAGAAATATGGCATTTTCACTTTGTAGATCTCAAATGTAAAAAAGAGAAAATGTGATTTCTCCTATTGAAGCCAATAGGAAAAAACATGGTGTCCATTAGTGTTTAAACCCATTTTCATACTGCTGTGAAGGAATACCCAAGACTGGGTAATTTATTTCCAAAAAAAAAAAAAAAAAAGGTTTAATGGATTCACAGCTCCACATGGAGGGCGAGGACTTACAATCATGGCAGAAGGTGAAAAAGGAGCAAAGGTACATCTTACCTGGCCGTAGGCAAGAGAGCACGTGTAGGGGAACTGCCCTTTATAAAACCATCATTCTCAAGAAACTTATTCACCATCACGAGAACAGCCCAAGAAAAATCCGCCCCCATGATTCAATTACCTCCCACTAGGTTCTTCCTACAACACATGGTGATTATGAGAGCTGCAATTCAAGATGAGATTTGGATGGGGACACAGCCAAACCATATCAATTAAATTTTTAAGTGGCAAGAAGACCGCTTCCTGAGGAATTAGCTGTAATAAGCATAAAGTACCTGCATAAAATGTAGAAAGGAACAAGTATTCAGAGCTTGACCAGATCAACAGTCTGTTCCAGCCCCAGCGCTAACCAGCTGAGGATGTTTGTTTCAGAGTCTTAGTTATAATCAATGGAGTAGTCCACAGAGGGCTTAGGTCCTCTTGGCTAGTACTGTAAAACCTGGGTCTCTATTTTACTAGGTGCTTTACAAATATCACCTCGTGAACATTTAATAGATTCTACAAAATAAATGAAGAAAGTGAGATTAAAGAATTTTAATAACTTGCCCATGGGTACCCTGCTAATAATAGAATAAATGAAATTAGAACCGGGATATGTGTCTGTTAAATGTCTCTGATTTTTCCATCATCCTACCTTCATGGCCACATGACCTTTCACTCTACTTAAGAGACCTCAGTGAGAACCGTCAAGTACCTTTGGAGTACAGAGTTCTTTTACAGCACAAAACTAGAAAGGACCACACTGCCCAGTGGCATTCTGCTCTGCCTTTGATTCCACCAGGAAGTATTTGGGCCCTGTGGGTGGCTCTGAGCTCACCAGAGGCATTTTAAATCTCAGCAGGTCAATATCCGGTCCCCTGGAAAGAGCTTTTCTTTATATACCTGCTGAGCCTGTCCTCAGCCAGGGGTTAAGAGGATAAAAGGCTCAAAGCAGCAGGCTCATGAAGTCACAGATTAAAAGGTAAATCGAGAAAAAAAATAGGACAGGGCATTCATTAACAGGAATGTGGATTTGTCCAAAAAATAATCCAGAATGTTCGTCTACATAAGCACTTGGGTAACTGAAGTCTGTTTACTCATCATAGGAATAATGATAATAATGTCATTGTATGAAAGGGGGATATAAAATTGCTATTAAAATAATAATTATGGAATTTTAGAGAAAAAAAGACTCAGAGATCAACAAGGCTACCTATCCCTTTGTGCTAGATGAAACACTGACTGTAAGTGATCAATATCCTACATCAAACTGGCTTTAACAAAAATAAAAGGAATGGATCGGCTTGAACAACTGAAAAGTCATGGGGCTGGAATGATGTATTAAATCCATTGCTTCTGTAGTGTGTCCAAATCATACCCATCTACCATTCATCATGGTGGACATTCTACCTTCACAAATGCATCATTGCCAAAGCCGTCATAACGCTAAACTTGTCGGTTCACCTGCACGCTGACCGCCCAACTCTCTAACGGTTGCTTCTTAGTCCAGCAAAGCTGAACAGTCAATGGGGCTCTCAAATATTTATAATTCCCACTCACTTTCAAAAGTGTGGGAATGAATGAAAAGGATCTCAAAATATTTTAATAAAAGAAGTGGGGAAAAAAAGATTGTTTCTGACAGAACCAGACAAATCAATTAATTAATCTCTGGCAAGCAAAGATAATTGTATTTCTGAGTCTATTAACAGACATCAGGGCTAGTTAGCTAATTTCACAGGGGAGCTGGACGTCGCTGGGCATTAGGCAGTGATGGGAAACATCAGGCAGAAACACAAGATGACATTTTCTTTCAGGAATCACTTGACTTTCAACTTAACCATTTCCACTTTGGTAGAGAAGAGCCAGGTGAGTGTGTTCAAAGGAGATTTCAATCCTAACATTTCTGAGCCTTCACACTTTTACACCAGCTCTGATAATACTGATCATAGGTCTTTTTGTGAGACTGTTCTGTGGATGAGAACAGAATTTTTCAGTAAAATCATCTAAAGCCACTGGGGAGAAAATCCCCTAAATGATATTGTAAAGAAGGGGAAGAAGAAAGACTGGGGATGAATCTAACTATCAAACAATGAAAAATCTTACTTGGAAAGAAAATCAGTTTGATTTAGAGCTTTATCTGAATTAATATTTAAAACCAAATTTGAATTCATTGTCAAGGACAAATGTTAGCTCCATTTCAGCTAACAATATTAGAAATGTAGGTTCATGACCTCATAAATAGATACAAATGAGTTATGGATATACTGATGATTAACAAATATCCATGTAATGATTTTCATAATTAATTGTTCATTAGAAAGCATTTCCTTGGGAGAAAAGAATTGCACATGAAAATAAGACCATTCCTCCTGTTTTCTCACCATTAGCACCATGCTGGAAAGCTAACACAAAGTCTCCGGAATTTCCACAGCAGAAGAATACATAAACGGAGTTAAGATCCAGTGTCCTATTGGGGAAGAGAAGGCTTACAATCCGGTTATGAACCTAGAAGTCAGGGTCTCATTTTCTTTATAAAAAAGAGGCTAGCAAAGAGAGGCTGAGATTACTTGGCCTGTGCAATCTTCACTTAGCCTTAATCCCGTCATTTCCAACCTTGAAATTACCTCAGGAACTTTAGCAAGTGCTGACACCTCGGTCCCACTGTGGAGATCTTTTTACTTAATTGGTCTGGAGGATAAAACATTTCAGTTTTCCAGGAACTTCTACTACACGATGAAGGTTGAGATTTCCACAGGAACTCTTTCAGCAGAGTCACCCAGGGAACATACTAAAACACAGTCTCCTAAGCCCTCAACCAGAGATCCTGACTCAGTAGGTCTGAGACCAGGGCCAAGAATTTCCATTTCTTTTCTTTTTTCTTTTTCTTTTCTTTTCTTTTTTTTTTTTTTTTTTTTTGAGACAAAGTCTCACTCTGTTGCCCAGGCAGGAGTGCAGTGGCACAATCTCGGTTCACTGCAACCTCCACCTCCACCTCCCTGGTTCAAGCAATTCCCCTGCCTCAGCCTCCCGAGTAGCTGGGATTACAGGTGCACGCCACCACATCCAGCTAATTTTTTTGTATTTTTAGTAAAGATGGGGTTTCACCATGTTGGCCAGACTGGTCTCGAACTCCTGACCTCAGGCAATCCACCCTCCTCGGCCTCCCAAAGCTGGGATTACAGGTATGAGCCACCACGCCCAGCCAAGAATTTCCATTTTTAACGTGCTCCCAGTTGACGGGGATGCTGCTAGCCCATGAGCCACCCTTAGAGCAGCATTGATTTAAATAGAACGTTAGGAATTTGGAATCATCTTCTATTACTATCATTTAATGAAGATCCATGTGACTCATCTGTAATTGAATAAATTTTGAAAGAAGAAACAGGAAGTTCAATACAATATAAGCTAGAATTTTTCTCCCTGTATGCACTAGGCCCTATGCTGGGCACTGGCAATGCAAAGTCAAATAAGATCAGATCTTTACTCTGAAGCAGCTCACATCGACAGAGAAGAAGACAAAGCAACACATTACATCTCTAACATTCCTTTTTTGCAGTTTCCTCTTCTGCAGTCTAAAAACTCTCTGGCAGTTGACACTAGCATCCCTACATCTCCAAGTTTAATAAAAAAGTATGCTGCAATAAATATATTCATAAATCCTCTCGCCTCCACCCACTCCCCCACTCTTACTCTTCACTTCAACCATGAGTTGTCGTCTTTGGTCTTTCAGGTGGGCTCGGTGTTGTGATATCACAGATCCCCTGTTGGGCTGACCCACATCGATCCTTAAAGTGACAGCTCTGCTGTTATTTCACTCCGAGACATCTGTTCTGACTCTGCCTAGAGACTGCATTCCTCCTTCTCTGTCTCTTCATAGTATCCCCAGTCTGTCTCAGTGACAAGCATCTACCATGCATATAATGGCCATTTGCTGTTTTTCGTGATTTTAAATTTTCATTTTCTGTGGGTACATAGTAGGTATAGATACTTATGGGGCACATAAGATGTTTTAATACAGGCATGGAATGCCTAATAATCACCTCATGGAGAAGAGAGTATTCATCTCCTCAAGCGTATTTATCCTTTGTGTTACAAACAATCCAATTACTCTCTTTTAGTTATTTTTAAACGGACAATTATTATTGACTATAGTCACCCTGTTGTGCTATCAAATAGTAGGACTTATTCTTTCTAACTTATTTTGTACCCATTAACCTCCCTCTCACCACCCCCCACCCCCATATCACTTTTTTTTTTTTTAATGAAATACCATTACCCAATTTGGTGACAGTAGGGACCACTCATATGATCATCTCCTCAAGTAGTATTGTGCATGGACTACGGTGCACATGTGATAGTCTTCACTGACGGCCACTGGTTGAGTGACCCTTTAATCTATGAGACTTTGGTCTGAATGACTTATAGTTGCTTCCACAACCTCAAGTCATCTTCTAAGATGTGAAGAAGATGTTGCAAGGTGGATAGCGCACGCTGCTTGAAGTCAGACATTCTGACCTTCTTATTTGTCAGCTGTGTGTACTTGGGCAAAAAACTTAGCTTGGGGCCTTCATTTCTTCATGCCACAGAAGTTATAGAGTCTTGGGGACGTTTTGAGGATAAACCGGATAATGTATAAAAGGTATGACACATGGTAGGATTACTTATTATTGTTATCTAATTGGGATATACATATCCTGTAAAAATAACTTCAAGATTTATTGAAATATTTGAACTGATGGTCATTTTCTATGTATGTGTCAGTCTCTCTCATTAGCTGGTAAACACCTCGATGGCAAGGGCTCTATCGTTTCATCTTAGTGTTTCTAGAGCCGAAAACAATAGCGTATGCAAACTAGTGTCCTTGGGAATGAGTAGATGACCAAATAAAGCATGTATAGATGTGCCTTAGGAATATGGAAAAGCTAGGGATTCCAAAAATCTGGGCTGAACACAATAACTAAATGTCCATATACAGAGATGGTTTGGAAAGGAGGTTATATTGAGCTGGAACTTGTATAGCACAGAATTTTCAAGAGAGATGCTAGGTGGAACAGGGCCAAGAATTGTCTGATGAGTGAGAGCAAAAAGAAACTGGGAAGGTTTTAAACAGGGAAGCAAGGTGGTCATGACAACCTTTTTGGGTAGTAACTCCATTAATAGTGTTAACGACAGGTTAGAGACAAGGCTATACTTGTAGTGGTGACGATTTAGTTGGCATCGGCTGGATACAAAGAACCCTACTACCTTCTCTGCATATATTAATTAATGCCATACACTTTCAGATTCACCCACGAGACAGACTTTGTCACCACCATTTTATAGGCCATACAATGTTGGGTTGGGGGATGTTTCCAAGTCCTCAGAATTCATAAACGGCAGAGCATGGCTTCAAATTAAGGTCTGACCCCAAAGCCAGATCCTCAGTACTTCCCTGTCCCTGCCTTTTTGTCAGCATGAGTCTTACTGCTGAATGTGGGGGTGACATCCTATGATTCTTGATGACTGGTTTGAGGAAAAGTTTTCCCTTTGAGAATTTGTGTCAGTCCATACAGACTTTGGATGAAGGCATGCAAACACCCATGAATATAAATGTGCTAGAAGCAAGGAACTCCCTGATCAGGACAAATTATCAGGCAATATTCTTTCTTCTTTATCTTTATGCTTCCAACATAGCATCTTATAAAACCTGGAGAGGAGGTTTCTTTCTGGCCAGACTGTGTAACAATGAGCTGCAACATTTGGATGGAGGTACAAGAGATATTTCTCATCAACTACATAAATGAGGTGGAACTTGGAAGACCACAGTTAGGCTCAGTCTGAAAGGTACTCTCCCTCTCTTGCAATCCCCAACTCTAATTTTACCATCCCAAAGGCACTGTAGAGCACACATTTAATCACATATCCTTGCACCCCAAAAAGGAACCAGCTTCCCCAAAATCTACATTTCTTCTCTTTACTAACATCAGAAGACCATTTGCTTTTCCTCAGAAGCTACCCTGGGGCCCCACCTTGCCCACCAGGTTTGGATTGTAGCCATGTCTTCTCCATGGGTCACTTGCTGGATAAAGTAATTACATTTCATTCTTAAGCATAGCTCCTGCGGGATTCAGAGCAGAAAAATACTTAGCACCTGAGCATCAGGGATCATGCCTGTCAGGAAAACCCCTGGCAAATGCAGAACCCTGGTTGGCATCATGCCCAGTCTGTCCACAGCTGCCCGAAGGCAGGATCTAGGAGGCTGGTGGTTACCAAGTGCAAGGTTTTGTTGCTGATGAGACCTTAGAGATCCTAGACATCATTACAAGACAGTATGCATCCACCTGAGAGATCTAATTCGCTTCATCCAAACCACGCCCAGACCTGTCCATAGAAGTAACTGCAATCAAGTGACCCTCAAGCATATGTAGTCATAAGATTATGCCCTCATCCATATCTGAAGTATGTGCCTAAATACGCACCTTCCTTGAAACCACAGAAAGCTAGCCTTAAGAGCTAGAAGCTTGTAAGAATATTCCTAATCTTCAGGGTGGGTGGTCTCCAACTATTAATGATTTGTATGCCTATCTATAAAACCATTCTTGAGTATAAAACCCCAATATATGTATATTTACTTATAAATACTACACATGTACAATTATACTCATATGTAACATATATTATAAATATAGAAAAAGGTTTTTTAAAGATGAGAGAAGGATATAATAATCCATGTTTTAAAAATAGATATTTTATATATTAATGGATCACATAACATTTCAGGTTTTGTTTTGTTTTGTTTTTGAGATGGAGTCTTGCTCTGTCACCCAGGCTAGAGTGCAGTAGCACAATCTCAGCCCACTGCAACCTCCATCTCCTGGTTCAAGCAATTCTCCTGCCTCAGCCTCCCAAGTAGCTGAAATTACACAGGCCCACCACCACTCCCAGTTGATTTTTGTATTTTTGGTAGAGATGGACTTTCACCATTTTGGCCAGGCTGATCTCAAACTCCCAAACTCAAGTGATCCACCTGCCTTGGCCTCCCAAAGTGCTGGGATTACAGGCGTGAGCCACCACGTCTGGCTGATTACGTAACATTTTTCTTCTCCCAAAAAACATTAGAGTGATTCCAAGTTCTGGTTTTAGTTTAGCCTAATTCAATATTAGACTTCAGTGGTGAACATGGATAAACAAGATGCTTCCCAAAAACATACAGATCTAGAAAAAAGGGAAGAGTATCCTAGGCTTACTGAATAGGTGATTATTTTTATCCTCATTTTTCAAGCTTTTTTACAACTCAACAGGGGTCTATTCCTGTTTCAGATGTGTTATTTTGAAATATTTTGTTAATGGTGATTATTTTGTGTAAGACCCAATATCCATTTAGAATAAGGTGTGTTTTAAGTATTTATGCTTACAAGTCTATATATCAAATCGTTTTTAAAATATAACTAAATCACTATCTACTTATTGTTAGATAGATTAGCTTATCATCTTTAATTCTTACTGTGTGTATCAATAGGCTTTTGTAAGAAGTAGGATAAATGTGGTTGGTTCTGGTATTTCCTGGTATTTGGTATGCTTCCATTATTAATATTATCTTCAATTCATGATTCATCATCGTATTGGACACTTTTCTATTTGTCTTTTCCTAACTCTTCATAACCAACAATATGAGGGTTAGTGAAGTTAAAACTAGAAATCAATTTAGAGCTGTATGTAACTGACCAGTTGCACCCTGCAGTATTTTGCAATGTCAGTCTGTGCTACAGACTCCCTCTTTGCTCTTGAGACCTGTTACTGAATGGGATTCTGCCATACAGGAACAGCAAGGTCGTCCACATCAATCTGGATTCTAATTATTAGTGAAGCTTGATTTCAATGTTTTTTCTTTTTCACCAAAGCAATTGTAAGTAGACATTCTAATACTGTCTTTCCACATCCTGATGGCTGTCTTGTGCACCCTGGGGAGAATGCAGCCCACTTTGCACCTTAAGTAATAAAATAATATAAAACAATACATGATTTTGAATGAGAGAAGCTTAGCCTCAGCTCCTTACTCTGCTATATTACAGCTATGTACTGTTCTACTTCCCTAATCCCAAGTTATCTATCTGGTAAATGAAGATACTGCTCAGTTCTATGGTTTGTTATGAAGAGTCAGGAAAAGACAAATAAGAAAAATGTCTAATACCATGATGGAAACCTGACATTATCAAAATCGCTTGCTTTTCTTGTAAATGTGAACCTGAAAAGCAGAGTGGAGTGGTGCCAAAGTAGCAGCCAGAAGCAGTAGCACAGCCTGGACTCAGGAGTACTGGCCCCAAGCCCAGGGCTCCTATCAGTATACAATGTGACTTCTGATCAAATGACATGTGGACCAATGGCAACATCACAGATCTTTGCCTCATTAAAGCTCAGCCTCTGTGAATGCTGCCAGAACCCCTCCTCATATGCCTCCTTCCCTGAAACAGAAAGCTGGTCTCAGAACCATTTCCCATTCTTCTCACTGCCTGGGGTTCAGGACACCCACCAAAACCACTCAACCTCACCAAATTACATCCTTAAGTAAGTAGGGGCCATAGTACACAAGAGGCACTTGAAGCATTAAACTCAGGGTTATCTTTTCACAACTGGAGTCTAATCTTGGAGGTAGATTATTTAAATGTACATGGATTCTTAGTCTTCTATCTAGAGATGGTATCTATTTCTTCATTTTGAAGCTGGACTGACCTTGTGACTTGCTTTGGTTGGTGGAATGTATTAGAAAAACAACTTTATGCATTCCAAGACTGAACAACAGGAGATTTTGTGTGTTTCCCCTCTTGATAGCCCAGGAACCTAGTCTGCTGGAGGATGAGAGGCCACAAGGAGAAGCACAACAGCCCAGCTGGGAGCCCCAGACCTGTGAGTGAGCCCAGTGAGATCATCCAAGTCACATCTAACTCAGTAGAATCGACCAACTGAGCCCAGTCCAAACTACTTACTCATGAGCTAAACTAAGTTGTTGTTTTTAAGCCATTAAGTTTTAGAAAAGTCTGTTATGCAACAAAAGCAAAAGGATAGATACCCCTTGTTTTTTATACTAATTTGCTCTATTAACTGGACACATAAAAAAACTCAATTTCTATTAACTTTGTTTTTTGTGTGTCAGTAACATGTCAAAAGTAGTAGCAACCATCATGAGGACATGTAGTTCATGTCTGTGTTTGGTTTCTTATATAACTATTTCACATCTTGATTATTTACAATGAGCCTTAGAGGTAAGTCTATCATGAGGATTTATTAATATCACCTGCACGTGAAATGCCAAATTCAGACTGCATCCTGAAAAAGATAAAAGCAACTATATTTCAATTATATAAATTGATGTTTGGAAATACCAACATTATCAGTTTTTTTAAAGATCTAGGCACAAGTGTTACAATACGTGGTTTTAAAGTAACGGTCTGCATCAGTATTGAACATACTGACTCCTTTTTACCACAGCCACACAGGCAAGCTTCATTTTCCGTCAATGCACTTCCCTTTAAAACTGACATATTTAATAGAAAGAGCCACTGAGAAGAGAGTAGGCAGAACGGAGTGCAGGAGGGAGGAGATGAATTAGCACTTTCTAGTCTCTGTCAATATGTGGTTTATTTTCAGATGCAATAAAGATTTGGATTTTTGACTTGGCCGGAAAACACAATGAAAATCTTTTCCTCATTAGTACCAAATTTCCTACAATCTGACTTCCCCACCTCCACTTTCTTGCATGGAAAGAAACAAACATACACACACACACAGATACACACACACAGAAATACAAATTGTACAGCATACTTACCCTCTCTGAAAGAGATCCACATTATAAAATTTATGTAGCTCTACAGAAAACTCAACCGTTCCTTGTATTTCAGACATGATCTTTTTGGCTCATTACCTGAAAAACAAGAGAGAAATTAACAGCTTGAGATCACATCAGCCACTCAGAGAGAATCTGGCTTTTACAACAGGAAACCAATCTGACCAACAGGACCAACAGGAGTAGCATGTGTCCACTGAACGTCACCACTCAGGGTTCCTTTTATGGAAGAAGACACGGAGAGACAAAATGACTTGCCTACTGTCACAGCTTCTACCTGGAAGGGCCAGGAGGCAGATGCATGTGTCCTAACTCCAAAGCTGAGCTGGTCCCCTGCCCTTTCCTATCTGTCAGTACCGTGGCGACAACAACATCCTGGCCAAGAGCACATCCTTCATGGCCAAAGGCACAAGAATCCCTGCTCTACCACTTTTCAGCTGTGTGACCTTGAGCAAGTCACTGAACTTCCCTCATCTTCAGTGTTCTCATCTGTAACGTGAGGACTGGTAATAGCACATAACTTTGATAGATGGTGGGAAGAGAAAATAAATATGCCACATTGAGCACTTTGCATGGTCATTTGTGTAGTAAATACTCAATAAGTTGTAGCTACCACTGATAATAATAATTCAAAATGATTTTATAATTGATGTTATAAATGCATTCTTTAAAGACTAAAGGTGGCTGGAGCAATATCAAGCATGGCACATAGAGCATGTGGGTGCTGCTGCCAGGTAGATGTTTAACCCAACTTGACAGGTTGCTAATTTTCCAATTAGTTGTTACTGGGGGTCAGTAACAAGAGGGTTGAATGGAAAAGATGGGAGGAAAAAAAATACATTAAAACAGTCCAAGTCTGGGATGAGAAATAAGCCAAGAGGTACATTTAAAAGCAGGTTGGGTTTTCTGAGAATATCAAAGCCTCTAGATACCAGGAATGTGATGAAAGGGAAAGAAGTTTACTTGTACTGAGCACCTACTATATTCTTGGTGTTGCATAAAGTATTCCATGTAAGTTGCCTGATTTTTTCCAGCAAGAATTTTGTATTATTCTTGCCCCATTTTGCATGCAAGAAAAAAGGACCAGAGAAGCTCTGACCTGGAGCCACTTTCTAACTCTGGAATGTGCTGGTGGTGTGGCCTTTGGTAAGACCCTCCCATTCTCCAAGCCCGCTTACTACCATGCATAACAGGGATAATGCAAGCTACTGAGTAGACTCCTGATAGAATAAGAGGTAACAACTTGCAATATACCTGGCACCCAGCAGGATCTCAAGACCTGGTATGACCTCAGGGAAGGGAGAGAAGGAGAAGAGGGGAAAGGAAGGGAACACGTGGGTCTGTCACCTGGCAACTTGTGATTCAACTTGGATCTCCTTCCAAAGCCCCTCTTTCTGCCCCCAGATGCCTCAGGGACCAGAACATTCTTGTGGTTCAGAACGCAACTTCACTGAAGTTAACAGGGTCAGGCTAGGCCAGATCCCACAGATAAGAGCAGGAGGGATTAACTGGACCTTAAATGCATCTCAGCTCAGGCAAATGTTTCATCCAGGCAATACTTCTAGGGATTCATAAGGCTGCATACCAAATTAAAATCCTTAGAACCAACCTCTATAAATTCTGCAAGACAGAATTTCAATCTGGCAAACATGGAAAGGCCTGGCTCACAAACTGTGCCAAAAACCCATTTCCCTAATGAAGAGCCATGGAGGTGCACCCTGACCCTGCCCAACACACCAGAGCCAGTCAAGGTCAGAACCCGAGGTTCGATTTTAATCCCAAGTCATTTCCAGTCAAAGTTGGATGGAAGGGCAAGCAAATGAAAGTCACTCTGTGCTTCCCTTCATAATCACATTAAATGTCAACAGCTGCATTGTCCTCATTTTCTCATCACAGTCTGAATCCTCCAAAAACTCAGAGCTGGTAAAACCATCTGACTCCTTTCTTGGAGTTGTCAGCTTTCTATTATCCCCGGTCCCTCTCCTGATCTCTGATCCTGGGGAGGAGAATATATAGAAAGAGAGACAAAGGGAGAACAGGAACAATGAACCCCAATAGTACCAGCCTACCATATACTACACACTGATGGGGGCTCCATGCATGAATACACACAATCCTCAAAGGCCCTCTGTATGGGTGGTATTGACCCTGAGCCACACAGTCAGTGGTGCTGTGCAGGCAGAGTGCCTACCCAGGAGCCTGAGTTTTCCAGCTCCTGCACTTACTGGCAGAATGGCTGGGACCATGTTTTAGGACAGAGTTAATATTTAGAAGAAAATATTTAATACATGGAGAATACCACACAGAACATTCTTTTCTCCTTGAAAGATGCACCATACCATGCTCTTGTTCAGGACAAATGGGATAGAGTTCTGGAACTTGTAAATACAGACACAGTTTCTCGGTGGGAAGCTGCCTTTTCCTGTAAAACAGCATGTTAGGCATTATAACCAAACACCCATAATGCAGTGAGGAAGATGAGTTCCATGTAAAATAGTTTTGTTTTTTTGTTTGTTTTGTTTTGTTTTTGTTTTTCTTTTTTGAGATGGAGTCTCGCACTGTCACCCAGGCTGGAGTGCAGTGGCTCTATCTTGGCTCACTGCAAGCTCCTTCTCCCAGGTTAACTCCATTCTGCCTCAGCCTCCCAAGTAACTGGGACTACAGATGCCCGCCACCACACCTGGCTAATTCTTTGTATTTTTAGTAGAGACGGGGTTTCACTGTATTAGCCAGAATGATCTCGATCTCCTGATCTCGTGATCCGCCCACCTCGGCCTCCCAAAGTACTGGGATTACAGGCATGAGCCACTGTGCCCCACTCCACGTAAAATACTTTTAAAACTCTGTGTTGATTTTGCTGGTAACATCCTTGGCCCACTTTGTGGTCAGTAATCTAGAGCCATTTGCCTTGGTCCCAAACTTCTCCCCTTCTCTTTCCATCTGAGGATTAATGGGAAGGTATCACAGCAGTGGTTTTCAGGTGTGGTCCTCAGGCCAGTGGTATCAGCAACATTTTGTTATGAAAAGCAAGTATTGAGTCCCATGCCAGACCTACTCAGTCAGAAACTCCAGGGGTGAGGTTCAGGTATCTGTGTTTTCACAAGTTCTCCAGGGAATTTAGGTGCAAACACTAATTTGAGAACCACTGGCCTAAAGACAAGGGTTTTAGCATTAACCAGACCTGAGTTAACTTGGCTTCTTGTGAGCTGCATGACCTTGGGCCCATTCGTTAACTTCTCTGTCCCTCATTGTTAAGAGGTGAAGAGTAAGAGTACCTACCCTATAAAAGTGTCTTCATGATCAGTAGGGAGACAGTATTCAAAATGTTTAATATACTGTTTGGCATATTGTTGGAACATACAACATATGCACACAATAGACACATGACACATACCCAACACACACATCACATGCATACACACAAACACACAGATACATACAATATGCATTGATATAACACACACACACACAAATCTTCATCACACACACAAGATGCCCATGACACATACCCAGCACACACTGGGTGCTGAAAAGACTGTCCAGGAAAGCCCGTTCTCTGCCTCTGTAGGACTGAGCTCAGGGGCAAGGTTCTGAGAACGCATTGTGATGAGTACAGTGAGAAGTGTAAGCATACGTCATGCTCATGAGGAGGACAGGACATGATTCAGATCTCCGTCCCCAGCACATCAGCAACCACACCTTGGGTAGACCAGTTTTCCTCAATATTTGTTCCAAGAACCTCCCATGAAACATCAGAAAACCCAGCACTCACCCCGAACATGAACATGTACCATACACACAACAACATACCCAACCCAAAACACACAGGCACCATCTGCACACACACCACAGACATCTTTTCTGCACTAACTTCCTTCTACAACCAGCACCACCCACCATTCTAGTGAACTCAGTCATTCTGTTGCATTTGGTGTGGCTCTGAAAAGCTCACCTTCAAACCTGCACTTCCTGAAAGCCGTGCGTCCAGGCACTGTGGCACTCTTAAAGCATACGGAGCTTACAAGCAGACCTTGCCCTCATGATCCTCAGGGACTGGGAAAGGGTGATTCAGTGACAATCACAATGCCAGTGATGACAGCTTAGGAAGAGGGGGGACCTAGGTCTTTGGCACTCACGTACAGCCTCCCTGGGAAGGCTGGCTTCTGAATGAGGAGGCCTTTGCCATGCCTCAGTCCAGGGCCATCAGTGCATATCTCTTCTGTTCAGAAAGTGAAGAGAGTAACCTCAGCAGGTCATCTCAACCCCAGCTCACCTGAAGTCGACACACCTGCCCTTGGTACTGCCCTTCACTGTGTAATCTCCCTGGGCCCCTGGTTACTGCCTGGTTCTCACTCAGGCAGCAGCACCCACAGATTACACCTGTGTGCAGACAGCTTGCCCCTGGTACACCACATTTAGGCAAACATACCTAGAGAAGAGGATGGAGAGAGGGGCAGGATGGGAAGGCCCCTGAAGCCTATGTCTAGAGATTAACACAGGCATCATCAGATTGGCCTTCCTTGTGGACAGTGGAGAGAACAGCCTGTCTCTAAAACAATATCCATACAGGCTCCAGAACAAGACTCCTGGGTCTCAATGGCCCTGGGTGACCTTGGGGTCATTATTATCTTCCTGGGCCTCTTTTTCCTTGTTTGTTAAGTGAGGATAATAATAATACCTACTTCCTGGAGTATTGCAATAATTAAAACTATTAACATACATAAGGCACTCAAAATAGAGACTGGCATGTGATAAACTTTCAATACACGCATGCTATGTTTAGCTTAGTTATAGAAGACAGAACTAGGAGACAGGGTAAAAGAAAATGCAGTGAAATTACAGCTTTGTTTGGTTTTCATTCACTAAAAAAAAATCTTGATCAAGTGCCCCTTACTGACCTGCCCTGTTCTGGGAGCTTTCTAGCCACCCCAGCTGCCCAACAATGGACCAGTCTATGTTACAAAGCAATGAACTCCCTCATCATTGGGAATGTGCAGACAAATGATGAGGTCCCACTTTTCCGGGAAAGCCCCTGCCTTGAGTTTAAACAACAATTAAATTCCCCTTTGTCCACAAGATTCTAAGATCTCATTACCCTAAGCAGGGCATGTTTGTATTTGATTGATGAGGAACAAAAGAGGCAGAGGATAGACCAGAGAACCAGAAGGTGATGTCACAGAACCTCCGTTCAGATTTGATTTCTGCCACTTAATAGGTTGACTAGGACATGACTTCATCTCTTTGAGTCCAGGCTTCTGCATCTGTACCTGGAGGGAAACACCTACCTCAGAGGATGATACAGAATGGTAACTAATTAAACCAACTTTTGTAAAGTATTGAAAATGTTCTCATTGTCAATAGGATATTGTTAGAGTACAGAAAAATATTTTAGAAACATAGCATGTTACTTTTCTTCCTTAAGAAGGAGATGATTGGCCTATAAGTCCCTAAAAAGGAGTCATTGTCTGTTTATGAATTTCTGAGCACTCCATGCCCAACCTGGCATCTGGTAAACAGCAGAAGTTCACAAATACTATGGAATTAAGGAATAAATGATAACATCAGACAACAGACTCTGGGCCAGAGTGTGAGTATGAAAGAGGAACAGAATTCAGCAAGGAAAACAAAGCAACAGAAAATAAGACCAAAAGCATCTAAGAGTTGAAACAGTGATGCTGGTTATTGCAGATAAAGCAAGTTATTTGTCATTAGAGGTATCCAAAAAGGGGCTGTCCAAGAAAGCCCTTTCTCCAACTCTGTCAGACTGAGTTCGACTGAGAATACACAGTGATGAGTGCACTGAGAGGTGCCAACATGCATCATGCTTAGGAGGAGGGCAGGACACGATTCAGATCTCCATCCACAGCTTATCAGCAACCACACTCTGGGTGAACCAGCTTTCCCCAATATTCGTTCCAAGAACCTCCCACAAAAGAACAACCTGGGAAAATTAACAACAACAACAACAACAGCAAAAGCCCAGATTATTGAGTCCTACACTCAGATCTCCTTATCAGACTCCAAGACAGGATCTAGGAACACAAAGGCTAACATCTGATCCCACTTCTGCATCTGCCTCTAATGCCAGCTCTGGCAGAAGAACTGTGCTTGTAAATCATAGCTGAGCAGAATGCATCTATGTCCCATTTGTGTGGCTGAATGAGGACAAGAAATCACCTCTGAGAAGAAATATGAGCTGATTATTTTGTCAAAAATCAAATTCCTTTTCTTTTAGAGCTACAAAAATTGTCTAGATTTATAAACTACCACGTAAAATGCAGAGTCTACATGGCACCTGGAATGGAGCCTCCATAGTCTGTCCGTTTGTCCATCTCTCTCTCTCTCTCTCTCTGTGTGTGTGTATGTGTGTATGTAGGTCAGGTTTTGGGATAGACCAGCTAGGATCCAGATATCAACATTACAATCTACTTAAAGTTAAAAAACTCCATAAACCTCAGTCTCCTCCTCTGTAAAACAACAAATAGATCTTTACCCCCAACACGTAACACAGAAGGTTGACAACAGACGTCAGACCCAGCCCTTCCATAACACATAAAGTTGAAGCCACCAAGAATAAATGTTAATACATCTAGTTAATGGTATGAGTGTTTCATTTTGAATTTTCTTTTTACTGTCATCATCATATTTCACTGAGCCTTTTCTTTCTGCATGTGTGTTGGTTTCCCTCCAGTTTTTCATCATTATTATCCAGAATGGTGTATTCAAAGACATTCAAAACTAAGCAATATGGTGGGGATGGGGGAAAGTCTGTCTTCTCTGTTCCAAAATTGTGACCTGCAGGTCTTTCTCCCAGCAACAGGACATGGAGATGGCATTCCCTCTTGCATTAAAGGAATCTGGAGAGACCTCAAAATTGTGGAAGACTGTTGTCACTTACCCGGTTGTCTGGGCATCAACTGGGTTCAGCCTTCAGTCCTTCTTTTTCTGTTTGTTTTATTTTGTTTTGAAATGGAGACTCACTCTGTTGCCTAAGCTGGAGTGAGGTGGCACAATCTCGGCTCACTGCAACTTCCACCTCATGGGTTCAAGCGATTTCTGGCTAATTTTTGTATTTTTAGTAGAGACAGGGTTTCACTGTGTGGGCCAGGCTGGTCTCAAACTGCTGACCCCACATGATCTGCCCACCTCAGCCTCCCAAAGTGCTAGGATTATAGGCATGAACCATTGCACCTGGCCCAGGGCCCAGTCCTTCTTCTCCCTTCCTCACAAAGACAACTAGTTGTCAGTTCTCACTATCATTATCTCCATTTCCAAAGCCACCACCCTAGGAATGCTGATCACTATTCTCTTTCCTGATTATTCCCACCTCTTCCATGCGCCTCTCTCTGCTCCAGCTTCATCACCTTCTGTGCATTCTCCACCTCTCACTGCAGTGGCCTATCTTGAGCACCAAGAAGCTCATGATCTGCATATCTCAAAAGTTTTCAGTGGTTTCTCTGGCCCTTGGCAAGATTCAAGAGGCATTGTACACTCCATCAACTTCTTAATTCTCCAGGTACAATGCTTTATCCTCCCTCCCATGCCAAAACTGAGCTTTAATCTATTTCCTTTAGTTCTACAACATGTGATCTTTCAAAGATTCCATCTCTGTATAAGTACCAGAGAGAACATCAATGCATTAGGGTGGCACTGAGGATTAAAGATAATCACATACATAAAGAACTTCAGTCATTGCCTACAAAACTGTCAATCACTCATCATCACTAGCAATCACTATTTTTATTTCCACCTTCAACACAGTTGGCAGAAATTCAAAAGGTCCCTCATATCCAGACCTAAAGAACTAGGCCCCCATCTTAACTTTAGAGGTTCTGGCATTTGTAGAGCCCCGAGTAAATGTTTGCACTTTTCATCACAATATATAAAAATGTTTAATTAGTTATTTACATTTTTAAAATGTACTAGAGCAGTCTCAGTTGCCTCTGAGAATGCTGGATAAAATATTAAAACTGTTTTGAAGAAATATCATAACTCCAATACCTCATTAGATTTTGTTTGGGAAAAAATTATTTTACAAACATGTTTTCCTTTCAATGCAATTTTTCTTTAAAACTTCAATCTTCAGAGTATATGTTCTTTGAAAGATTAAAAGAAAATAGTAATTTAATCTTAATATACATCAGCATTTACTTTATGAAAAGGGAAAACAACATTAATGTTCTCAAAGGACTGTGTATCATAGAATTACAATATAGATGGGAAAGGCTCAGGAAGAGATCTCTCATGTGCAGAGGAATATTGTAGGATAGAGAAGGGATCTATCTTAATCTGTTTTCTGCTGCTATAACAGAATACCACAGATTGAATAATTTATTAAGAACAGAAATTTATTTGGCTCATGGTGCTGGAGGTTGGGAAGTCCAAGAGCACAGTGTCTGGTGTTCCCCTGTCCATGGTAGAAGGACTGAAGGCACAAGAGAACACTCAAGACAGAGAGAGGAAACTGGACTAAACTCCCTTTCATAACAAACCCAGTCTGGAGATAACTAACCCGCTCCCTCTATAACACCATTAATCTATTTATCTCTTAAAGGCTCCACAATTTCAACACTGCTAGTAACAATGAAATCTCAATATGAGTTTTGGCAGAAATCATAGCAGGATACCAGAGCACACATGACCTAGCAAGTTCTTGGGATAGCCACACTCAAACACAGATTACCCTGTCAGAATGTGCTGCTTTCTCTGTAGGGTCCAAGAGAAGCAGCAGAAATTACTCTCCAAAGCATGTATCTGCATTCAGTGATGTCCTTCTCCCCAGGGGATTTACTCCACGCAGCCATTCTAGCAAGGTAATAACTTCAGTTTGTTGCCTGGCGTGATCACTGCAGGGAAAATCTGCTCAGTGTTCCAGGCAAATAATCTTACTAGAGATGGAAAACTGGCGCTTCTTCATTAAGAAGGGAGGATCCCCTAAGCACTCTTTCTTGCTGAAAGAGCGTCTCATCAACATTTGACTCCCAATCTTGGGTCTCACCTCTGTGTGGAAACTTGGACAAGTCACACAACATATTTAAGCCTCACCATTCACATGCAGAATAGGGGCCAACTTCTCACAGCACCAGGGACACGGGAAGCCTGAGCCATTGACCTTCCAATCTGAGCCATTGGAAGACACAGATAGGACCTGAGCAAAGGAAGTCAAGTCACAACTGTGGTCCACAAGGATAAATACCCCAAAATAAAGATGCACAAAGCAGGCAGGCGCACCTGCTGGTGGTGGGTGAGACCCACCGGGTCAGCCTTCTGGGACCTGGCCAGTCCAAGCAATACAGAGGCCAATCCCTCAGCAGCTGTGCAATCTTGGAGCAAGAACTTAATCTCTCTGTGCCTCAGTTTCCCCAAATGAAAGTTGTTTTGGAGTCTGGCATATGATAAATGCTTAATAAGTATAAGCTAGTATGATAAAGAAGCAAACCTAAAAATAGTTCTGTGGCAACGGCAGGAGAGGAATGATAATCCTCTTCCACCAATGAGTTACCTACACCCTCACCAACTCTGAGGTTCTTCAGGGGCCCCTGCTGATTAGGAGCAGAGGGGAGGCCAGAAATCACATCTCTGGCCCTCACCCACCATAGAAAATGCAGCCCCAGGCATTCACCCCCTGAATGTTTAAAAGTATTTTCTTTCCTTCAATACAGAAATCAAAACTGGCTGTGTGTGTTTGCTTATTTTTTTTTCACATTTAAAGACAGTGCAAATAGAGGCATCCCACACAATGCCAAGTTCCTGTTTTCTTTGGAATTCTGTGTCCCCCTTATCTTAGGCAGCATTTTAAAATCCAGGCAAGCAGGCACATAAGTTTTCAAAATCTCATAAAAAGATAACTGACTCATAAACTCAGGCAGAGGGCTTGAAGTACCAAAGATGAGGAAGCTCTATTAAGGGAGCAGCAGCCAATGCCATCACTATTTGTAGCTCTCAGGCATGAAGCCTTCGCCCTTTCTGGCAATGCTGGAAGCTCTGGTAACACTCACTGAGAAGTTAAACATGTGACCACAGTGAGTGGCAATTTATCTCTCTTTCCACCTACTGAAACACATGCACACAAACAGAATCCTACGTGTGTGTGTGTACATAAGCACATACAACAAGGAGCATACTGTCTCCAAGTTCTTTTTTTGGAGAGGCAATGTCAAATAATGGAAAGGGCAGGGGCTTCAGGGCTGCCAAATCTGGTTCACATTCTGACCATTTTACGGGTTACCCTAATCAAATTTTAGCGCCCGCACTTTCCACATCTGTAATCCTACTATAGTAATGTCTGTCTACTTGGTAGTGATTTACTTTTGGGAAGATCAACATAAATGTTTATTTTTTTCAGCAACATTATTGCTTTTCAATATATAGTGGATAATGTTAATATTAGAATAACTAATAATAACAATAAAATATATGTATGTTGTGCAATAAAAATTTTGCTTAACAAAGATAAGCTTAAATATCCAAAGAAATCCAGCCTGGAATGAACCACAGGATAACCTGGATGAAGCTGAGTTGCTAGGCAAAGACATAGGCAATGTGTCCAGGGCCCAGATACCAGGACTCCAAGCTTAGGGGAAGCATACTGGATACTGAGCCCACAGCCAATGAGGCTGGATTCAGATGTAGGTTCCCATTTTCTCTGGGTCCTGAGGGAGACAGAAGTTGCATCTCTCCTCCTCGAGAAACATAATTCAGGCAGGTAAGAATAGCACCTCACATTCATTGAGGTTGGGGGAGGTTTCAATGCAATGACAGACATAACTTGATAGTGAATACACCTTCCCTGAAAGGCACTGATTCCTTGTCCGTGGAAGAACGTCGCAGATGCCAAGTCTGCCCCAGGAGCTGAAGACAGGATTTCTGCTTTGGGATTGAGCCTTGAGTAGACATCTTCTATGCTTCCTGACAGTCTTGAGAGTCTATGAATATCACACCATCTAATTTTAAGGTTCTGCATTCATTAATGGCCATAAATATTTCAAGAGCATTTCGTTAGCCGAACGGCAGTGGACTGCACCCAATTCAAGTTGAATCACATGAAGGCATCAGCAGGCTTAGTATCAGTGGTGAGTGGTATCTCTGTAGTGAACCCTTTAAGGTCAGTAGCACTATATAGGTTTCTTTCTTCTTTTCTTTTCTTTCTTTCTTTCTTTTTTTGAGACAGTCTCACTCTGCCACCCAGGTTGATGCGTAGTGGTGCGGTCTTGGCTCACTGCAACCTCTGCCTCCTGGGTTTAAGCGATTCTCCTGCCTCAGCCTCCGAGCAGCTGGGATTACAGGTGCCTGCCACCACGCCTGGCTAGCTTTTGTAGTTTTAGTAGAGATGGGGTTTTGCCGTGTTGGCCAGGCTGGTCTCAAACTCCTGGCCTCAGGTGATCTGCCCGCCTCAGTTTCCCAAAGTGCTGGGATTACAGATGTGAGCCACCACACCCGGCCACTATATAGGTTTTGGTACCTCATGCATCAAAGCATAGTGATCCAGTGGTCCCTATCACCACTTTGTCCACCCACTCCTTACACAGATATGACATTTGAGGCCCAGAAAAGGGAGTGCTTTGCCCATAATCACAGAACAAATGTCCTCAGGACCCCGTCTCCAGATTTGTAGCCCACTTATCTTTAAATTCTTGGTGGTCAAACTTTTTACATCCATGATTTCATCTGATCATAGAAAGAACCCCAAGAGGTTGAAAAAAAAAGTGACAACAAAATCTAACTTTAGATCTTCCTATAAGATTTAAAGTTCCGAGACACTGATGAACCTCAGTTATATCCACTTCCTTCCTCTTACCATGCAGATATGGGGAAATGGTTAACATCAGGGTCTCAGAACTTTAGATCTTACAGGAAGCTCAGAGATCACAGGGCTCAGGCCCTCACACTGGAGCAACAAAACACAAACACACACACACACACACACACACACACACAGAACACGTGCATTGTTTGGGAGCTGTTGCACAACCATCTGAGAGAAAAACCGTGACCTGAGGCATCTGGGTCCTTAGAGTATGAGCTCTGCATGACTCTGCTAAACAGACCCAGTGCTCTTTCATGTGCAGCACTGACGCATATTTAACCTGAGCATAATCTAAATTCTTAGCGTGAAACAGGTGCTTCAAACTCTAGGTCCTTCTTCCCTCGCTATATCACCACCGCCCCAAACATAGCCTCTCAAAATACTCTGATCAAAGTGCTCCATTACCTCTAAACATGGTTTTATTATACCTTTGTTCAAGCTGTTATCTCCACCGGAGGGCCCACCTTGCACCTCTCTGCCTGACAAGCTCCCCATCCTTAAATGTCCAATCTAGCTTTTCCAGGAAGCCCTCCCTGAACAGCCATGCCACTGCCCTCCCTAACACAAGCCCCCAACCTTGCCTTGTGCATGTCAAAATAGCCCTGAATAGGTGGTGCTCTGCAAGTATCTCTATTTTCAGGTTAGGCTGTGAGTGCCATAAAATGAAGGACAGCCACAGAGTCTAGCAAGAAACATGGTAGAGAACAGGTATGGAATAACATTTGTGGGACAAACAGGAGAAGGAATGAAAGACTAAACAAACATAAGAGAAAATGCACATATGAATGACTGAATAAGTTCATTACTCTTCTTTCTGATCAAAGTTTTTTTGGGCACTTGGAATCTGCTCCTACTTAGGACGTTAAGACTGATAGAATTATACCCGTCTTATTTTGAATGCATCTTTGAGTTCCTTTTGTTGTCTGCGTCTGCGTATGTCCACTGAGGAGAGGAGGGAGGTATGTACAATCCATCTTGCCTGAGAGCATCCCACAGAGGAACCAGCGTCGGGGGAAGGATGCAGTAACGGGTGGTGTCTCAACCACAGACGAGCCCTCTATTTATCCTTCCTGATGCCACAACATAAACAGGAGAGGAGGTGAACGCGAGATGCGAGGCTCCCACACATGAATCAAGGTTGGCATTTCAGACACGCTATCTGTTTGTGCCCTGGTCACGATGGTTTGGGATCCAATTTTGTTTAGCATCTGTCATTAGCTTCACAAGTGCAGCCATGACTCAGCCCGCGTCACCGTGTTCCCACACTGACCACCCACAAGATGTGCAAGCCTCCATTCCCAACCTTCTCACACACTCCAAGGCCTGCCCTCCTCCCAGCCAAAATGGAAAACCAAGTAGGGACAAGATATCAAGATATAGAGGACCTTAAGGATGGTCTTCAACAATGGTTTCTAAAATTTCTTGGGAACCACAGGAACCAGGGTAATCAGTCTTCCCTGTGCTCTGCTTAATATCAATCCTCCTGAGGGGCTCCTCTTTCTCCAGGGCTACAGCTACCTCCAGGGTGTGAATCTCACTGGGAAGGCCTCTCTTGAGGGTTCAGTGGTCGGCTCATAGTCTCACATGGATATGGAGGGTTTGGGGTGAGTAAACCACAGCAGGACATGGAGAGGCAGCTCAGTGCACAGCAAAGGGCAAAGTTTGGCACAAAACTTTCATGGTCACTAGTCCTGTTCTTTATTAATCCCTGCTTTTGTGTGGTGCCTTTATTTCTCAGTTTTCTCATCTGTGTATAGGGGCTCTGCACAGGATAATTATGAAAAACCAAGGAATTTTATACACAAACTGCATAGTGTGGCATCTGGCCCCCAGAGAACACTCAGAGTAGCTGCTACTATTCTTAACATCCTATTGTCATGGCAATAGACACTCAATGAATTGCAATTTAGAAAAAAAATGACCGTTTCATGCAGAGTTAGAAATACCTGAATCCCTCACTTATAATGAATGAAGAGGGTTTATTTCATATTGAACCTTTCCTTCAAAACCTGCCCTGCAGGTACAATCTTGCTGGCAAGAAGTTACCCCGGGATGATGGAGAGGAAACCTAGAGGACAGAAGATGGATGCAGAGATGGAAACAGGAGTGATGGTAGGCATAGATCTGGCCTGGACATATCCACTGGAAAAGGGGCCAGATCAAATCCCAGGCTCAACAAAGTTCATTCATTTGAATGACCGTAGAGTATCTCTATTATTCCCAACCTCAAAAGTGTCCCTTTCTGCACTGTCAACTACTTATCTACATGTCAGTGAGGTTGACGATCTCCTCCAGCTCCTCAGATGATTCCTGAGGTTCAGGCCCAGGAACTCTGATGCGCAGGGGTACCCAGTGTCCTCACATTTTCTTGGACCTTCAACTGAGAGTCTTTAAATCCAGACATGCTTTGGTTCAAATCCCAAATGCAATGTGTATTTCTGTGCAAACTGGAGGTCAGTTGCTTAATGTGGTCAGTTTTCCTTATCTGTAAAAACACACATGTCTAGCAGGGAAAGGTTAGAGATGGAGACCTAAGTGCCATCTGGCACAGAGGGAATAGATGCATGATAGCTGATGTAGAGGTTGGTGGGATCCCAAGCATTCTGCTCTGTTTCTGTTTTCCCAGTTATTTCTATTCATAATTTATATAAAAATGAGAATGGGAGTGTTAGAATAAAGGGGAGAGGAAATCACAGAGGCAAAACCTTAAACACCATGATACTGGATCCTTCAATGCTTCTTTCATTTAATCTTCAAAACTCAACATGAGAAGTCATCAAAGAACATCATTTTTTTGGGTGTGAGAGGCAATTGATGTTAAGGAAGGCAATCTCTGTGACTTAATCTCTGCATGATTCTTCTTGACATTCTGATTTTTTATTCTTAAAAGGTAATAGACACATTTGTTGGTTTGTTTCTTTCTCTTCCCCTGACCATTGCTATATAAACACCGCTCCAATCAAACTGGGTTCCTTATATTTGACAAAGGAGACCACACCCATTCTCTGTCTTGGTTTCCATTCCTTTTGGTGCTCATTGTCCTGGCACCTGCTTCCTCCCTCTGAATCTTTTCCTAGCTACCCAGAGGTTCCCCTCCTCTGTTAAGCCTTCTCACGCTCTAAGTTCATCCTGTTCTCCCCTGTTTTGGAATGTCCGCCTTCATTGTCTATACAGCCAATGTGCCCTGCCTGGTCAGGATGCCTAAGGCACTATTCTAGGAGCTGTAGACACAGAAATGAGCCACATGGACATGATCTCAGCTCCCACACAGCTGGATGTCCAGTGCATAGCATAGCTGTCTGCATTGATACCATTCCACTCACTGCATGCAGGATTAGCTCGACGTCTGACTTGCAATGGACCGGGCCAACCCAAAGTGACTGAACCCATCAAGGGTGTTATACACCTAACACCACTTCCTCCCCTTTAGTCTGGGTGGCTAGTGGTTGCCTAGTGGTAACCTAGGCCCCTATAGGTTCCATTTATTTATTTATTTACCCATTATTTATTTATTTACCCATTTTCTAAATAGATATATTAGGGGCCTATTATGTGCCTGGCTTCCAGAGTACAGCCTGGGGACTTGTACAGAGAGGAAGAGTTGCAATGACCAGACTCCAGTGACTCAGGAACCCAGACCTGCAGAGGCTCTACTGTAACAGGTCACAGGCTGTGATGGGGGTAAGACTACCTGCTCCCAAGCATAGCAGAGACATTTGGTGTTCTGCCAAGTAAATTGAGAGAGAGAAAGAGAGAGAGAGAGACTGTGTGTGTGTGTGTGTGTGTGTGTACATGTGTGTGAGTATGTGTGTGAGTATGTGTGTGTGTATATATGAGTGGTTTAGAGAAGGGAGAGATGGAGCCATGGAAGGAACCACAGGCTTTAGAAAGCCCTGACGTTTTTAGTTCCGAAATCTGTTTAGGGGCTAGCAATGCAATTGGTCATCACCTGACTCCAAGTCTCACCACCTGGAGGACACAAGCCCCCACACTGCATCTCTGCTTCTCTTCTTCCCCTCCCTCCACAATCCCTTCTTTGCTCAGCAGCAGAGGCGATGGGAGACCTTTCTTAGAAGTACCTCCAATCATGTCATCCTGCAGCAACCTCTCGTCCCCTCAGTTAATGCGCTTCATGCCCTCACATCGGCCAACACAGTTTGATATAACCTGCTTCCCAGCTCTGCTGTAGATGACACCCTTCCCCTAAGATGCCCCAGCAAACAACCCTCGTTACTGCTCCTCACTCCATTTCCCCCAGCTCAGATATGCCTGAGGTTTTTGGCCTGGACCATCCACTTGCCTCAAAGGGCCTTTCTAACGACTACTCAGAGCTGCTCCTCAATTTTCCCTACTGATCTCTGCTCCAATACCATTTCCTCAAGTAGCCTCTTCTCTCTTCTCAGTTGTTCTCCAGCATATCACTGTTTTATGGTATTTAGAGTATCAACCACTCCATAGAATTATCTACTTGATTTCCAAGTCCTCTCTCAGAATATCACCTCCAGGAAAGCCGCCCATCATTTGTCCATGGCATGCTATAATCCCAGAGGACAGCACAGGGCTCAACCCTGACACAGCACTCCACAAATATTTGCCAATTGAACTAAAGGTAAACATTGAGCCCAGTCTTGAAGAAATTACAAGATTTAGAAGTTGAACATTGAGAAATGACATATTTAAAGCAAAAGGGGCCTGGTGAGGTGGCTCATGCCTGTAATTCCAGCACTTTGGGAGGCTGAGATGGGATGGGTGGATTGCTTGAGGTCAGAAGTTCTAGACCAGCCTTGCCAACATGGTGAAATCCTATGTCTACTAAAAAAAATACAAAAATTAGCCAGGCGTGGTGGTGGGTGCCTGTAATTCCAGTTACTCCGGAGGTTGAGGCAGGAGAATCACTTGAACCCAGGAGGCAGAGGTTGCAGTGAGCTGAGACAGCACCAGTGCACACCGGCCTGGGTGACAGAGTGAGTTCAAAGAAACAAACACAATAACAAAATAAAGCAAAAGGGACAAAGGACACACAGAAGGAAATAGGCCAGACTTTTAGAACAAATATGATACTGGGTACTTCAACATTTTATTTCATTTTATCTTCAAAACCTAACCTAGCCAGGCATGTGGCTCACGCCTGTAATTCTAGCCCTTTGGGAGCCTGAGGCAGGTGGATCACCTGAGGTCAGGAGTTTGAGACCAGCCTGACATGGTGAAACCTCGACTCTACCAAAAATAAAAAATTAGCTCAGTATGGTGGTGCATGCCTATAATCTCAGCTACTCGGGAGGCTGAGGCAGGAGAATCACTTGAACCTGGGAGGTGGAGGTTGCAATTAGCTGAGATCACGCCATTGCACTCCAGCCTGGGCAACAAGAGTGAAACTCCATCTCAAAAACAACAACAACAACAACAACAAACAACCAACAATAACAACAATAACAACCACTTCACATATCATCATGAAAATATCCATGCTTTTGTGGAAGAAAATTGATGCTGAAGGAGAGAAGAAGACAGCCTCAGTTCCCTCAAGCCACCAGGTAATAAAGTGATAAAGGTATTGATGGTTCAGAAAAAACTGAGTTACGATGCCCCTAGCCAGTGAAAAGAAGAGCTGATGAGCTCTTGGAAGACACGGGCCCAAGTTGTGCTCGAGCCTTGGAGGGCTGGAAGAAAAGAATGGAGGAAGAAGAAAGTCCCAACAGCATTAGGGATTCTAGGAGTTGCCTTCAACTGTGGTATAGAATGAATTTGAAGTAGGATACTTTATACTGGCCTAGATATTAAACTTTATCAAATGACAAGGCACAACCTATTTTTTGGCATGAATTAATCATGAACTTATGCTTTTTAATTTTTTAAAACAATCTTCCTTTATCAATATCTCACTCAGCAAAGGCTGCTCAGACAACCATCTCCCTGGTCATGATGAGACCACTGCTTCATTCAATCATTGAGCAAATGTTAATATTAATGAAAGGCCAAGCATGTTGGCCAACAGCCAAACTTGGTATTAGGGAGACAGGAATGAATGATATGGGAGTTCAAGACAGGGAAGTATGACAAGAGATAATGATCACACACTACAATGAATGCTCTATGGGGCCTATACAGAAAGCCTGCCACAGGATCATACAGGGGTCCTATCATTTCTTCATCTCTTGAAGGAATAGAGGGACATGGGGACTGCCCCCCGGACCCAAGCCCTGTAAAAGCTGAGTATCTGTGAAACTTATCTCCCATTTAACCTGACATATGTATTCATATACAAAGTGTTATTTCATATTTGGAAATTAAGGAAAAATGGCAGTTCACTAAATGATGGTAATTAACATTATAGTTGCACAGACCAGCCAAGTACTATTGAGTTGACTGAGTAGGGAGAGAAGAGGTGAGAGCAGGCCAGACTTCTTAAGTCCTGGCTCTAGAGAGAAAACACCTGAACTGGGTCTAGGTCTCACAAGATTAGCACCTCCCTGCAGCCACCTGCAGCCACCTCCTTCCAGCACTACACACGCCTCCTAGTGCTGTGTGGATTTGAGATGACAGGGAGTCCACCCAGCAGAGATACAGAGAAAGCAGCAAATGTAGTTCAGATAAACCCACCTCTCCACCCAGCCTTCCTCTCTTTTCTCCTTTTGCTCATTCACTCCAGACCAGCAGAAGAAAGATGACCTAACAGCAATGAGTCCAGAACCTCAGGTTCTCCCATTGGACTTTGAGACCCAGCCTATCCTACAAGTGCTGAGGGAGGGGACTTCTATTTCTTGGAGCTCCTGCTATGTGCCACACCCAGAGTAGGTTCTCCAAAGTCATAGTCCCACTTAATCACAGACACAGCGCTGTTACTACCCAGTTCCACAGAGGGGATTACTAAGGTTCATGGGTGGCATGGTGTACCCAGGTACCAGTGCCAGAGAGAATGATCACAGAATCATGAACCACTTACTCTCAAGTCCCAGTCATCTCTCTCCCTACTCCTAAATTACCTTTGCTAGTGGTCTCCCTGCCTCCTCCATCCTCTACCCAGAAGCTAGAGGGTCTATTAATATGAAAATCATATCATACAATTCTCTGGTTACAAACTCCCACTGGCTTCCTATCACCCTTTAAATAAAATTGAAGTTCTCCTAAGAGGATATGCAAATGGCCAACAAGTACATGAAAAGAGGCTCAACATCATTAGTCATGAGGGGAATGCAAATTAAAACCATAATGAGATATCCCGATTAAAAAATGGGCCAAGACCTTAACAAACCCCTCAACACAAAAAGACACACAGATGGCAAATAAGCATATGAAAAGATGTTCCACATCACACGTCACCAGGAAAATGCAAATGAAAACAACAATGAGACCCCACTACACGTCTATTAGAAGGTCCAAAATCCAGGAGACCAACAATATCAAATGCTGGCAAACATGTGGAGTAAGAGAAACTCATTCACTGCTGGTGAGAATGCAAAAGGGTACAGCCACTTCAGAAGACATTTTGACAGTTTTGTACAAGATGAAACATACTCTTACCATAAGATCCAGTAATTGTGCTCCTCAGTATCTACCCAAAGCAGTTGAAAACACGTCTGTACAAAAACCTGCAAACAGATGTTTACAGTAGCTTATTCATACCTACCAAAACTTGGAAGAAACTCAAATATCCTTCAGTGGGACAATGAATAATAAACCACTGTGTATCCTGACAATGGAGTATTATTCAGCACTGAGAATAAATGAGCTATCAAGCCATGTCGAGGCATGGAGGCACCTTACATGCATATTACTGAGTGAAAAAACGCCAATCTGAAAATGCTACATACCATATGATTTCAACTGCATGATGTTATAGAAGATGGAACGACCTAGATAGTAAGATGAGTGGTGGCCAAGGATTTAAGGAATAGGAAGCAGTGAACAGGCAGAGGACAGAGGATTTTCAGGGCAGTGAAAGTACTCAGTAAGGTATTATAATGGTTAGTATACGCCAACACTTCTGCTCAAATCCATATAATAGTTTTCAACAACACTAGTGCATCCCAGTGTGAACTGTGGACTTTGGGTGATAATGATGTGTCAATGTAGGTGTATTTGTTGTTACATATATATATATATCCCCTCTGAGATATCTTGATAGAATGGTCATACATGTGTGGAGTCAGGGGGTAAATGGGAAATCTCTGTATCTTCCATTCTATTTTGATGTGAACCTAAAACTGCTCTAAAAAATAAAGTCTATTCACATATAACATACACACAATGAGATATCACTTCATAGCCACTAGGATGGCCATAATTTAAATGGAAAATAACAAGTACTGACAAGAATGTAAAATCAGAGTCCTTGTACATTGTTGGTGGGAATATGGAATGATGCAACAGTCAATATGGAAATCAGTTTGATAGTACCTCAATGAATTAAACCTAGAATTACCACACTTAAACCTACCACATGCCAGCAATTCCACCCTGGGCATGTATACACAAGAGAAGTGAAACCATTGTTCAAACAAAAACTTTTACACAAATAAATGTTCGTAGCAGAATTATTCACAATAGACAAGTGGCAGAAATGAAGGAAATGGCCATCAACTGATAAATGGATAAATCAAAATGTGGTATATTCGTGCAGTGGAATATTATTCAGCCATCAAAAGTGTGAAGTTTTAATACATGCTGCAACACAGATGAGCCTTGCAAAATTATGCTAAGTGAAAGATGCCAAACAGAAAAGGACAAACACTGTATGATTTCATTCATAATAGATATCCCAACCAAAACAAATCCATACAGGAAGCAGACATGGGCTGGGGGAAAAGGGGGGAATGAGGAGCGACTGCTCATGAAAATAAGATATCCTTCTGAGATGATGAAATATTTTCAGACTACATAGTGGTGATAGTTGGACAATATTGTGGATATGCTGAAAGCTACTGAATCATTCACTTTAAAATGAATCCAATTGTGTTTGTGTTATGGGTATTTTACCACCACAAAAGGAACCGAAATCAAGTCCTTCTCTCTTACCCTCTTCTGGAACTTCCCTTCCTGAACAAGTCAGCCCTAAAGTAGTTACAGGGCCTAGGAAGTAGCGGGCAGAATCAGGATGCCCTATCATACTTATCTGCTTTGCACTGAATCATTACATGTATATGTGCTTGTGTATTTATGTTTAATGCATGCAAACACCCACTAGAATGAACCTTGTTTATCTTGTTCACCATTTGGGATTGCCAGACTTAGCAAATAAAAATATGACCAATAATGGAATATTTGGGGACATACTCGTACTCAAAAATCTTAAGTATTTCTGTTTGTCTAAAATTCACATTTAACTGGGTGTCTGATATCGTCCGGCTATGTCCCCACCCAAATCTCATCTTGAATTGTAGTTCCCATAACTCCTATGTGTTGTGGGAGGGGCCCGGTGGGAGATAACTGAATCATGGGGGCAGTTCCCCCCATACTGTTCTCAGGGTAGTGAGTAAGTCCCAGGAGATCTGATGGTTTTATAAGGAGAAACCCCTTTTGCTTGGTTCTCATTCTCTTGTATGCCGTCATGTAAGATGTGCCTTTTGCCTTCTGCCACAATTGTGAGGCCTCCCCACCCACGTGGAACTGTGAGTCCATCACACCTCTTTTTCTTTACAAATTACCTAGTCTCAGGTATGTCTTTATAAGCAGCATGAAAAGGGACTAATACAGTGTCCCATGCTTTATCTTGTTGTCCTATCACCATTGTATCTCCAGTGCAGAGTAGGTACAAGATAAATATTTATGGAAATTGAATGAATAAATAATTCCTCATTCAACACTGTTGTGTTCACTAATGAGGAATTCAGCCATTCACTAAATGAGTGCATGTCCATCAATCACTGATATTCTAGTGTACAGAGAGCAAAAGCAGAAGGCAGAGGAAGGTGGGGATGCGGTCATCTCTAGACAGGCCTTTTCCATTTTGTCTCCTTCCACAGCACTCTATGGCAGTGTTTAAAGCAGAGCTGAGCTCTGGGGACAGCAAATTTGCAATTTAGAAACTCTGCCCTTCAGAAATGTGCACTTTGGAAAAGATAGGAGACAACTGTTTACAGTACCATGATGCAACAGGTGCTACCCAGGGAAAGCAAAAGTTTCCAGGTACATAGAAGATGAATCATTCAGGAAGCTACTTCCCAAAATGAAGAATGGGAGTATTCGGGGCAGCAGCAGATCACTCCCAAACCCAAGAGTCACCCTGCTCACAAGTGCAGGGGCCGCCCTCCCCAACTCCTTCCCTTCCTGACTCCTTCCCTCTCTGCAACCCTGGAATCCCTGTCTTCTCATTAAGGCTGAGCTCCTTGTTTCTAGTCCCAGATCAGAGAGACTGGTGAAATGCAGGGTGGCAGGCCCCTCTGCTGCTCACTCACTTACACTGTCTTGTTGCCGGTGGGAGTCATTATTCCCATTTTACAGATGAGGACCCAGGGCTACAGAGCACCCCAGGACTGGCCTCTCCCCTGTCTGCCTCCAGCACCATCTCCCCTCAGTCCCAGCTCCCTCCTTCCACTCCATTCACCTCCCAGCTTCTCCAGCCACTTCTCTCATCCGCCACCCTCACACAGATCTTCCTGGTTTCCAGAACAGTCAAGCCATTTCATAATGTGCATCTCCCTAGCACTGCAGGATTTTTATGGCCTTGACCTAAGCTCTTCAATCCGCAAGCGCCTACTTCTCCCTCCAGATGAATTATCAAGCCAGCTACCCTCTGAAGGTAGCAGGCTAGCTGGTGGGCCATCCACCCCTGCACCATCTAAGTTTGGGTCTAATCTTCTCTAAGTAATTCTTGTACTGTAATTATCACATAGACTAATATTTACTAAGCATTCCCTTCATATCAGGCCCTGTTCTAAGGTTTGTATATAATTAATTTAACCTTCCTAACAACTCCATATGATAGGTATTATTATCATCATCCCCACTTTACAGACATGTTATGAGGCATAGACAGGTTAGGCAACTTGCCTGAAGGTCACACAGCTAAATCAGTAACAAAGCAGAATTGGAACCAAGGCAGCCTGGCAGTGATCTCCAGCTGCTTATCACTAGGCCATCTGCTCTCCAGGTAAGTAAACACTGCCTAGAGGAGGATGGGTCTCTCTCACTTCTTTGACCTGCCCTAGCACCTAGCTCATGAGGCGGCACAGGGCAGGGTAAGTCATAAGACTCAATATTAGTTTATTAATTGCATGGAGCCAAATATCATATGGAAACACCTGGCATGTTGAATATCACACATTCAGATAAGGTCTGGAATGTAACCATCTCATTTGACTGAACATTTCCCTTTCCCATCTTTGAAACTGCCTTTGCGAACTGCTGTTGCATCTTCTGGCCCCAGGCCCAGGAGCCCCTCCCACCCAAATCTAGCTTCTACTCCCAACTTGCATGCATGTATCTCTAGGCTTGCTTCAGCGAACTCTTCAGGTCGGAAGACTAAGTAGCACTTTGCTTCCTGTGAAGATAATAGCTAATCGGAGTAATTCACATTAAAGTGTGAAGGAAGCCAGCAGTTGCGAGGGAAAAGTGAGGGGAATACATTTTAAAGCAGGAGCCGAGTGAATCCTGTATTTGTTGCAGGTCCCCAAGACCCACAAAAGTCCCTTCTAGAGCTTGGATCACTGTGAATACTGCAGTCAACCTGTCCATCTCTCCCTACCACCTCACCTTCTCCTTTAAGTCACAGAGTCTAGCTACTCTGTCAGGATTTTTCTAAGTCAAAATGAAAAAAGAACAATGTTTTAGAATTAGACCTGAGTTTAAATCTTCTCCACCCTTGAGCTTTGTGACCTTAGACAAGTAGCTTAGTGTCTTCTGAGCATCTAGGTACTCTTTTATTCTTTTTTCAACTTCACAAGGGGCATGGAATTACATTAGTCCAGCAGGGTCCTCCTAGCAGGAACTGGGGACCAATACTCAGGGGCTTCTCTTCCTCCTGCCAGCGTCTCTATTCCTCTACTTCCACTCCAGCCTATGGGGAGGAATTAGAAACTACCTCCCAGGCTGTGTTCTGAGAATACTCCTTAATAGGTGTTGTATTAGTCCATTTTCACGCTGTTGATAAAGACGTACAAGAGACTAGGCAACTTACAAAAGAAAGGTTTAATTGGACTTAAAGTTCTATGTGGCTGGGGAAGCCTCACAATCATGGTGGAAGGTGAGGAGGAGCAAGTCACATCTTACATGGATGGCAGCAGGCAGAGAGAGCTTGTGCAGAAAAGCTCTGCCTTCTAAAGCCATAAGATCTCATGAGACTTACTATCACCAGGACAGCACGGGAAAGACCTGCCCCATGATTCAATTACCTCCCAATGGGTCCCTCCCACAACACGTGGGAATTATGGGTGTACAATTCAAGATGAGATTTGGTTAGGGACATAGAGCCAAACCATATCAGGTGTTTCTTACCAACAGAGTCACTTAGTCAAAAAAATTTCGGAATCACCAGATTTAAAAGGGTAATCTTTGCTCCTACAGGACTTCTCAGAAACATTAACATGCTGGCATTTATGTCAGTCTCCAAGGTGGGGGTACACTCTAGGACACTGTTTTAGTTAAAAAACAACAACAACAACAACAACAACAAACAGATTTTTAAGAGTATTCCATGTGCCATAAATGGTGCTAGGTCCTCTCTGTGCAGAGAGAACTTACTTCCTGCAGCTTAGCTTACAGGCTGGGGGAGGAGTGCAGACGCATGAACAGAAAAGCCCTTTTTGCCTGAAACAGTTATTGAGATGTCAATACTAATGCTGAATGGAAATATAACTGTAGTAGTCCCAGGCTGGAGCCTTCAGGCAGTTTACTTTCCTGCCCTCAATGAGCCCATGCTTAGCACCCCCACTGTCCTCTGCTTCTTCACATGATCTCTGCCTGTGTCTCTCCTAGACGCTGATGTCCTGGGCAGTGTGTGCCACATAACGCCTGTGGAAGGGATGGATGGATAGACCAACAGTAAGACAGAACAAACATTCTGATCAAGAATTTATAACACCCATTATCTGGAACCCAGGCCTTCCACAAGCACTCCATATGCCTAAGAGCTAGCCACAACCCCAGTTTCTTCTTTTATAAAGTAGAGAGTTGGGGCAATTGGGAACCAAGCAGCTGGCATGCCTGAGCAAACAGGACACTTTGGTTCATGTGATGGGCTGGGGAATCTGTGTCTTGACTAAGAGGACAGCACGCCTGAGTCCCAGCAAAGTCAGGGGTGCCTGATCTATTTCTCAGAAGAAGACAGATCACTAATTTCCTAGCGGACATGCCCTCCTATCAATATTGGGAATGAATCCAGAAATGTTTCAAAACCTCTGGAGTCCACACAAAATCCGTCTGCAGGGTGTGTTTGTCCCATGGGCCACCAGCTCCTGAGACAGTATTTATTCAAGTTTCCATGTGCCAGGCACCGGGTCACGTGCTGTACTACATCATCGCCTTCCATCCCCCATTAATTCTGAGAGCAGTCACTCTTCTCCCCATTTCACTGATGAGAGCACAGATGTTCAGGGAGTCTAAGTCAGTTAGCCAGGAATAGAGAATAGAGTTAGAGCTGGGATTTACACCCAGGATGGTGAGATTAATTATTCAGGTCTTGCCAATATACTCTACTGCCTGCTCTTGTGCAAACTCGAACAGCACTTTTGACCAGTTATTCTATCTGTGGTGGTCTCATTTCACTGAGGAAGGTGACCTTGGTGATCTGACTTCTGTGAATGTCATACATGTGTGGAGTCCCTCCCAGGTTCTGAATCCTCTGCATGAGTTCTCCCAACCCCACAGCAGGCCTGTGTGAGTTTGTGTTCCTACTTTACTGAAGACACAGGTTCAGACTGACCATGATGTCCTGTGACCCACTGCTACTGGTGGAAGGAGACAGATCCCAGCTTAGGTCTAGGCAACTGAGCTGTCCATGCAAACAGCAGCACTCGAGTTAATTGCCAGCTGGGTACGTGTAAGGAAGCAGCAACTTCAGGAAACAGGATGATAGATTCAGGGGCCAAAGGGAGGGGAACACACAGTCATTTGAGGCAAATCATTTAATGGGCACGATTAGGTCACTTGTGTCCCTTCTCTTGACTGCCGTGTTTCTCCTTGTTTCCATCCTTTTCCACTGCACCCTTTTTAACCCAGCCCCTGCTGGCCAGTGGGTCACTGCCAGTGCAGTGAGTTAATGCCTTTGCATTTCTCCGTGCCTGTGAGAGAAACCAGCCCTGAATCCCAAGTGCTACTTATCTAATAAGACTGCAGTTACATTAATTATATTTAAATGTCTCCACTTATATAATAAATTTGCCTGCACAACCCTGTCATTATCTCTCCTCTGTGGCCCCTCCACAGTCTCTGGGTCCTCTGAGGAATTCCCAGCAGAACTGCCAGCCCCAAAATAGAAGGAGCCTGGCTGGGAGACGCCGCACCTGCTTGGTTACCGAGGTCTTCTAGTTTGCATTGCAGATGTTCCCCACTCTGAGCCAGAGAGCTGCAGAACCAAAGGAGCTCTGGGGAAAAGGGAAAAACTAAGACACCTGAGTCGGTGTCCACCATCAGCTACTTACCACCTGGGTGACCTTGGCGCTATCTCCTAACCTCTCTGAGCTACAGCCCTATTAGATTACAGATTTGCATCTGGGCAAAGATGGGATGAATTTAGTCTTTCTAGGTCCCAGGTGGGTCTCCTTGGGCACAAGTGTCCCATGCAAAATATTTATCAACCATATATTATGTGCCAAATAATATGCTTGGCCCTGGACATGCAAAGGTGAAAGAGGATTGTCGATCTCTATACTTTGCCGGGGCAGAAAGCAGAAAGACTCTAGACTCTTAAAGACCTTAGTTTTGACAACATCTCCACTACTTAACAAAGGTTGGACATTAGGCATATTGTTTAACTTCATGGTCTCTGTTTTAATTACCTGCAAAGTGAGAATAATAGCTACCTTCTTTATATGTCTGTGGTGATTAAAATAATCTGCAAAATCCCTTGCACAGTTTTTGTGTTACAGCACGTGTTCCACAAATGGGTTATTCAGCTGATATCTTACAAACAGGACTCTGGGTATCAGGGTTGTAACCTTCATCACCAGGCTTCCCTGGGGTGAACTTATGTCAAGTATTTTCCTGTTTATGTGCCTCAGTTTACCCATCTGTGCAATGAAAGCACATCTTTGCTTCCTGGAAAGAGCATGAGCTTTGGGGTGAGACCAGGACCAGAAGACCAGCGCTTCCCCTTACTGGCTCTGTGGGCTTGGGGTACAGAATCTCTGAGGGCCCCACTAGCTGCAGTCTTCCCCACTGAAATGTAAGCCCTGTGCACACCCTTGACCGTGTCTGCATGGTGCAAAGCAGTGGCCAGTGTGGCAGGCTGCATAGACATACAGAGTGCATAAAAGAAGGAAAAGGGATGCAGTGAGAACACTGACAGCCACCTCCCAGCTTTGTTGTAAAGCCCATATAAAACTCCATCAATACCTTCTTGATGACGTTCAGGCTCCATCTGATCCGCTGAATTCCAATGACTCAGGGCAAGAGTGGTGTGAAAAGGGGACAAGGCATAGCAGGCTTACTCTGTCCTTCCTCCCAGCATCTGTGAGTGAATGCCTGATAAATACTCATCTATGGATGTGTTCAGTTATTGATCAAAACTTCACAGCAACTATGTGTATAACAACAATGATTAAACGTAAGGACATTGAAGCCCCTGGCAGGAAAGACATCTGGCCAATAGCACATGGAGAAGTGCCTAATAATCGGGATGCAGATCTTCCCTGAAGTCTTTTAATCTGTCCACTTTACCTCACTCAGGAAAACCTCATCCAGGGCTGCAGGGCCACTGACTCCACTGGCCCTGTCTCCCCACACACAGAGCAGCCTGTGGCTTTGCAAATAAGGAAGCCCATCTGGTTACCCTCCCCCAGACCTATTCCCAGACAGTAGCTGCTTCTGCTTCGAAGGACACACATGCCCCTAATTATGTATCCATAAGACAAATGTGGCTCATTCTATTACAGAACTAGAGAGTCCAAGGAAGCAAACTGAAATGTATAAAATCAGGGTTCCTTGACTAATTTGTCCAATACCACAGCTAGCATGATGGGAGCCAGGTGTGCATCCCTCAGGCTGTAAAGCAGTTAACCACCTAACCAGGTAGTGAGTCCCAGTCCTGAGCTGCCCAAGAACCGAATGAGCTGCTTTAGTAGATTCAGATATCACAAGCATCTGTGAGCCTACAGAAGGCTGGGTCCTGTGACAGATGAAATGTTTCACAGAAATGTGGAGCCAGATTCCAGGTTGCAAAACCACCCACAACAGAGATGAACCTTGAAAACATCATGCTAAGTGAAATAAGTCAGCACAGAAGGTTCTATGTTGCATGATTTTATGTGTATGAAACGTCCAGGATGGGTAAGCCCAGGTCAATGGAGACTGACTCCTTAAGGGGTATGAGGTTTCCTTTTAGAGTGATAAAAATGTTTTAAAAGTACATAGAGGTGATGGTTGTGAATGCGTTAAATGCCAATACATTGTACACTTTAAATAGTTAATTTCCTATTATGTAAATTTCTTCTCAGTTAAATTTCATCTCCAATATCATATGTACTTGTAGTATGTTATGCACATATCCCACAGCTCAGTGAAAATAATCGCTGTTGACTCTAAAAATAATTAGCTATCGATATTATTAATTAGCTATATCATCTTATAACTTAGCTGTGACACCAAGGCTACCTGCCACTCCCTGGACTCCACATGTTGGCACAGATTCCACAGATTAAGCCTCTTTCTCCCATGGACAGAGCTTCAGGAGTTTGAGGTCAGAGTTTCTGTCCCTAGAACATTTTCCTTTGGTGATGGCTCATGTTTGGGTCATCCAGCCTTGGAGAACAAGGTGTCACCATCCCTTCCTTGCCCAGGACAGCCCTGGTGTGCCTGGAAGGAAGGATTCATGTCCTTCTAGGAGTGGCCTGACCAGCCAGGTGGAGATTCCCTCTCTAGACACATCTATTCTCACAGTGTCAGAAAGTGCACCCCAGCTTCCAGCACCTTTGCACACCTTCAGCCAGGGCAGTGGGAGCTCTCCTGGACCTTCTGAATGTAAACTCCCTCTGGTCCCAGATAATATAGACACAGAGGGAGGCCATGGTCCTGCATCTTGGCTCTTCTGTTCAAAGGCTATGTGACCTTGGGGAAGCTGCTTCACACCTTCTGGAAAATGGAAATGGCACCACCACCCAGCACCCATCAGAGCGCCAAGGAGTTATGGCACCACGCGTGGGACTCCCCAGCAAGGTGCTTGAGCCCCAGAGGGGCTCATTCAGTCTGTGCAGGTAAAAAGACCAAGAGAAAAGAGGAGGCAATGACTGGATTTTCAAGGGTATAAGAGTGTACCTGTAGCCAAAAGGATGCTGCTAAAAATAGCAGATATTCTATGGATGATTTCATATTAAATCTGCTCAATTTACAAGTCAAAACCTTATTACCTTCCTTTCCCACCTCTGCAGGCCTCAGGGTACCAGGCACAGATGCACACAGTGCACGGAAGAGTAAGCCCTGGGCTTTAATCAAAATCAGTCACATTCATAGACCCCATAGAGAAGGGTTTGGCTCATCAACCTGTAGACCCAACCCCTGGGTGTAGAATGACAGTTTGATTTGGAAAGAATGCAGACATTAGAAGCTGCATGGGGGTGGAAGTGGCATAGGGAGCAGAGAATGGAAAGGTTGAAGTGCATTCCTCCAAAGTGGGAGGCATTGACTAATTTTAAGGCAATGCCGAGGCAGTGGTTTTAAGCCTGTGATGAAAAGATGTTGAAATAGTCATTGAGATGTCAGTGGTCAGACCTTAACAAGAAGGTAGTGAGATACTTGGTCTTCATATATATTTACTCCTCACCCTTACCTGCCCCTGTCCAGCCTCTATTTCTCCTAACACAGAATCTAGAAAATTATTTGACAAACTCTTGCTCAGAGGTTGACCAGGAGACAAATATAACCCTGTAATCAGGACTTGAATCCAGGCCATCAGGATTCTAGAACAGAGCTCGTTCTACCACAATATCTTGCTTATGCAAAATTAGCCTGTCTTCTCATTAATCAAACAATAACAGGAGTAAGAATAATAATACATATTTTTAAGACACCTGATTTAGGACTCTCATAGCATTGCATCATTCTAATTAATCCGTATGCCTTTTTTTTCTCCCTGGGACAGTCTCAGTTAATATCTAGTGTCCTAGCTGAATTAATAATGGCATCCGCGTTAATTCTCAGAAGTGTCTGGCTTTGAACAATATATTATATGGTCATCATATCCACAGCAACCCTATAAGATGTGACTTATTGTTGCTTTCCATTTACAAATGAGGCGATCAGGGCTGAGACAGATTATTCCAGCTATTCAGCAGAACAGTATTCAAATCTAGTCAATCTAGAATAGAGAGTGAGCTCTAATCTCGCCACAACCATTTCCTACCAAAATAAGTGGTTTTTAGATAGTATCCCTTAAACCCCAGGGCAGAAGACAGGCATTTTTCAGGATTCACTGAAGGAACACAGGAAAACCACATGGGTGGGTCTTGGGGTTTTACCACCCCCAAGTGTCAACAGACCAAGCCTTCTTTAGATTTTATAGATGGTGGGGGAGGGAGGCACGTTCTCTGCAAGAGTTCCCTTGGGAAAAAAGGCTAATATTTAGAAAAATGAACACAATGATTTTATTTCCATATCACCAGTTCCTAGAACAATGCTGAGCCCACGGAGTCTCCAGTTAATACTGGATAAGAGAATGAACAGCAGTCCCTACCTAATAACTCCCCAGGCTGATGGACACTTTGAAAATGACTGACACAAGCTTTCTGGTGAAGAATCACATTCACGTCAGAATTCACAATCAAAATATTCATGTCAGACCCCCCCCCCCCAACCCCAGCATCAGAGGACATAATATGGAAATACAAGAAAAAGCCATCATTGCAGAAGGCATCCTTGAGCTTACCTGGCCTTGTAGGAAGAGTATACCCTTGGCAAGGTTAGAAGGAGGAGCCATGAATATATATCAGCATCCTCTGAAACTGTCTCGCTAACCAGTCCCAAGGCCCCCTGCAGAGTGTTTGGCACTGTATGAAGATTCAGTAAATTTCAGATGGGGGAATGGATGTTGGGGTGAATGAGATCCCTGAATCTCTCTGGAGCTCGGACTTTAAGTGTGCTGGAAGCCCCCACAGCAAGGCTTGGCTGGGACTCTGCCTGAAATCTGCCAAGGGAGCCTGGCTAATGCTGAAGCCAGAGTCGCCCCTCAGATATTCCAGCTTGGAGCAGGGCAGGAGAAATTGAGTGTCCCAGGCCAGCAGATGCAAGGCAAATGATTCAGTCACTCATTGCAGCCCCTGTCCAGAATGCCCTGCTACCAAAGAGCCCTGCTGGAATAAGTGGAGAGCAGGATGCAGTGCCGTGGATCAACCAAGGGACCAAAGACTGGGTGACAGCCTTGAAGCCTGGTCATTCCCATAGTCTAAGATCTCAGGATCTCTCCCAGTTTATCCCAGTCTCACCCTCCACCCACCACCATTAGAAGGATGTGGGAGGAAGGGAAGATGAGAGGAGGAGGACTGAAGAGATGAGTCAGTGAAAAGTAGGTCAGACTCCTACTCTCCTAGCAGAATCCCAAGTGTGGAAGGAGCTGCCTGATGCAAGCTGAGGAATCCCCTGTATTCCCTTAGCACATTGTTGCTCAGCCTTTGTTTAAACCCATCCAAGACAAGGAATGTGCTACCTTCCAAGGCTGCCAGGGCCGTTTCCTCCTTGAGCTACCCACTGCCTCACTCTACACATAGGGAAATGTCCCCTCCCTCTAGTTTTAAACTACTCCAAAATCCATACTACAATAGATCTGTGTTCCAAAACACCAAAATGTGTAAGAAATAGTGTCTCCAAATAAGGTTTGAAAACACTGCAAGACTATATGCAATTTATTTCCTACAGTTTGATGACTTTGCTGAAACTGAACCATCAACCATTTTAAGATCTCTGATAAGATTGCAAAGGACTATGCACTTAAGAAACAACTTAGAAATTCACAAAATGTTTGGGATTCAAAGGGAGAGGCTTAGCAATCCTCTAATTGAGGATTTATTTACAAAATTATAAACTGAGGCAAGTTTTTATATAAAATATTAACTGGTATTATATCAAAAGAAGCTTCCATGCTCAACCAAGTTTGGGACACATTCGGTCAAATGTCTAGATTGCAGGCTTCTCAGAGCCTTTGATAAGATGATTCCCTCTATAATACTCTAAGCAGGACTGGTGCAGACTGTCTCCCTAGCTCCCTTAATTACAGAATTATTATTTTGTAGGTTATCACCTGGACTGATAGTCTATGTTATACTCTTTGAAGAAAAGCTGATCTACCATCACCGCGACCTTAAAATCATTAAAACTTTCTGAAACTTGGTTGCTTTCTCTGCAATTTCTGTCCTACCAATGAAGACCAAGGTGGTGTAATTGTGGAAACCCTGAGCAGGCACACAGGAGGCACAGGGCACTCATGTCGCCTTTCTTTCCAAGTCAGTGACAGTCACGTGCTTGAAAGAAACCCATCTTTTACCAGCCCAGGCTGTGAGCCAAATGCTGGTCCCAGCGGCAATCTCATATCTATTTTTTCAGCCTTCAACAAATAAGAAAGAAAAATGGCCTTTTAACCTCAGCTGACATAGCAATGGGACCTGGAAAAGCAATGGATGAGAATATTTCTGTTTAATGCAATATTTTCCTATAGAGATAACAACCAATTGCATTTCCTTTCTTAAGAACCAGTGATGAATGTGACTGATGGGCAAGAAATGCCACTCCTAGGTAATACATTTTAGGGTAAAGCTATGATACCAAACTCACCCCATCATTTCTGAGAACCATCTGGCTTAAGTGGATCATCACAGAAAGTATCAGCATTCTGGGAACTCAGGCATGGTTTTCCTAGGTAACCTCTGCTCTCCACAGGTATTTAATCTGCTCAGGGACCAGTCCACTTACAGAGTTACCACTGTCTACTGTATGCCTGTCCCTGGTGTGTGTGTGTGTGTGTGTGTGTGTGTGTGTGTGTGTGTGTGTGTGGCGGGTGGGAGGTGGAGACAGAGAGAGACAGAGACAGAGAGCGAGAGCTGATGCTGAAGCTCTGTGGGCAATAGGGCTCTTATGCAGAGAAAACAAAGAGACGGAATGGCTGCAGGTCATCTCTGAATTCACTGGGGGTCTTAGAAATTCACAGACTCAGCAGTACCTGGAACACCACCTTTTCAACAAACTCAATCCTTCCTTCCCTTGGGTGTGAAACACAAAGGGTATTTCTGGTATTGTATAAAGTCCTGTGAAGTCAGGGCACTTAATGACAAGGGATTTCTCAGTTTTTCGTGGGAAATAGAATCCACATTCAAGAAGTTAACTGGGAAGAATGTTCATTTCTGATTCTGTGCTCAGCCCTTGATGTTTTTGACCCAGGTGTGTAAGGACTGGATGGCTTCTGTTTACCACAGCTAACCTCAGGCAAAACCCACAATTCTGTTATGCCTGCACCCTCAAATAACCATTATAAACAACATAGCCAGAGACTCTTGGGCCAGACCTTGTATTCAGTGATTCCCCTACATTAACTCACCTCTACGCAGAGAAGTAGGTGCTCCCTATTGAAGATGATAAAACCAAGATACGAAGAGAATAAATCACTTGGCCAAGGTCCAAAAGTAGGAAGGGACAGGACTGGAACTCACTGTGGCATTCTGACTCCAGAAGTGCTGTTCTCAGTCACTATACGATGCTACCAAGGTTCTCATCCCAGTGAAAAAGTGAGTAATGCAAGTTAAATTAGAATTTGTGAGGAAATGAGTAGTATTGACTGAATGTTCAGGTTTTCCAAACAATTCATATGGTAAAGTCCTAACCCCCAATGTGATGGTTTTTGGAGGTGGAGTTTTGGGGAGGCCATTTCGTCATGAAGGTGGAACCTCTCAAGAGAGATGGGTGACCTTACAAGAAGAAACGTGAAAGAGATGATCTTTCTCTCTGCCATGTGAGGACACAGCAAAAAGATGGCCATCTGCAACTGAAGCAGGCCCTTACCAAACAGCAAATCAGCTCGTACCTTGATCGTGGACGCCCCAGCCTCAGAACTGTGAGAAGTAAGTGTTTGCTGCTTAAGCTGTCCTGTCTATGGTATTTGTTATAGCAGCCTGAACTAAAATGAGAATATATTTATCTCACTCCACAGCAAAACATACTGATGATCCCATAAGACAACTCCTTACCAGTTCCTTTCCAGGAGCAAACCCCTTCACTCCCTCTTCCCATTCAACCCTTCAAATGTCCAGACAAAGCCCTCTCACCTTCCACTCCCATGCTTTTACGTGGGAGAACCAGCCCTGCAGGTAGGCAGACCCACCACCAACCTTGGAGAACAACCCGGACATCATTCATAATATCCAAGTCAAGCAGGTCACCAAATTGTTGATTCTCAACAACATAGAGCTCTTCAAACAAAAGGAGTCTGCTGCTATGAAATATAAAGTTTCCTCACATTGTTACACAGGGATGATTTGATTTAATCCTTAGAACAATCTAGAAAAAAATCATAAATGTTTATCTCTGCTCTGCAGGTAAGAAAACTGAGCTAGAGAGGGTTGACATGGCATCCTAATACCAAAGGAGAGTGGGGCTGGACCTTGACCTTTTGCTCTAGGCAGAGCAACCCTGAAAGCTTGGTCCCTTTAGTACATTCTGTGCCTCTTCTGAATGGTTCTCTGCCCATTCCCCTCCCCAAAAACCCACACCTCAGAGTTCATCCAATGTTTCATGCAGCAAATTTTCTAAGCTGTTCATTGGTACAAGGCAGAGGTTCTCAACTAGATGTCAGGGGCAATTTTGCTGGCAATGTCTGAAGACATTTTTTTATTTTCAATACTGGAGGGAGCCACAAGCATTTAGTGTGTAGAGGACAGATGTGTGGCTAAACATCCTAACATGAACAGGGCAGTACCTCGTACAACAATAGTATTAAGGTTGAGAAATCCTAGGAATGGGGTACACAGAGAAAATTATAGGCACCCTTACACCATTTTGAGTGATTTTCATATACTCAATTATGAGTATACCTTGCTGATGTTGCAGGTTCAGTGCCACACGGCTACAATAAGGCAGATATTGCTAAATATTTACTATTTAAATAAAATAAATACATAATTTAAAAAACTATTCATGGATTTTTTTGGATTCTCAGTGCATATAAAAGTTATGTTTATACTATAATGTAGTCTATTAAGTGTGCAATGCCATTATGTTTACTTTAAAAAAATGCACACACCTTATTTAAAACTACTTTATTGCTAAAAAATTATAATAATCATCTGAACCTTCAGTGAGTCATATCTTTTGCTGATGGAGAGTCTTGCCTCGATGTTGATGGCTGCTGACCAATCAGGGTAATAGTTGCTAAAGGTTAAGGTGATTGTGACAATTTCTTAAAACAAGACAACAATGAAGTTTGTCATATCGTTGGACCCTTCCTTTCATGAAAGATCTCTCTGTAGCATGTGCTAGAATGCTTGATAACATTTTACCCAAAGTAGAACTTCTTTCAGAATTAGAGTCAGTCCTCCCAAATCCTATGGCTGTCCTATCAACTAAGATTATAGAATATTTTAAATCCTCTGTTGCCATTTCAACAATGACAACATCTTCACCAGGAGTAGATTCCATCTCAAGACACCACTTTCTTTGCTCATCTCTAAGAAGCAACTTCTCATCCATTAAAGTTTTATCATGAGATTGTAGCAATTCAGTCACATCTTCAGGCTCCACTTCTAAATGTAGTGATCTTTCTAATTCTCTCACATCTACAGTTACTTCTTCCACTGAAGTCTTGAACCTCTTAAAGTAATCCATGAGGGTTGCTATCAACTTCTTCCAAAGTTCTGTTAATGTTGATATTTTTACCTCCTCCCATGAATCACCAATGTTCTTAATGGCAGCTAAAATGATGAATCCTTTCCAGAAGGTTTTCAATTTACTTTTCCCAAATCCAGCAGAGGAATCACTATCTATTGCAGCTATAGCCTTGCTAAATGTATTTCTTAAATAATAAAACTTGAAAGTCAAAATTACCCCCTGATCCATGGGTTTCAGCATTGATGTGCTAGCAGGCTTGAAAACAAATTAATCTCCATCAGACCACTTGGGTAAACAGGTGCATTCTCAATGAGTAGTAATATTCTTAAAGGAATCTTTTTTACTTTCTGAGCTGTAGGCTTCAACACTGGGCTTAAATATTCCGTAAACCATACTATAAATAGATGTGCTGTAATCCAGGCTTTGTTGTTCCATTTCTAGAGCACAGGCAGAGTAGATTTAGCATAATTCTTACGGACCTTAGGATTTTTGGAATGGGAAATGAGAACTGGCTTCAACTTAAAGTCATCAGCTGCAATAGCCCCTAACAAAATAAAGTCAGCCTTGGAAACTTTGAAGCCAGGCATCTGACTTCTCCTCTCTAGTTATGAAAGGTTTTTATGGCATCTTTTTCCTCTATAAGGCTGATTTTATCTACATTGGAAATCTGTTTCTTAGGGTAGCCACTTTCCTGAGTGATTTCAGCTAGATCTTCTAACTTCTAACTGATAACTTGCTGCAGCTTCTATATCAGCACTTGTTCCTTCACCTTGCAATTTAAGGTTATAGAGATGGTTTCTTTCTTTAAACTCTCATTAATCAACCTCTACTAGCTTCCAAATATTTTTCTGCAGCTTCCTCACCTCTCTCAGCCTTTATAGAATTGAAGCGAGTTAGGGCCTTGCTTTGGAATTTGCTTCAACTTAAGGGAATTATATTAGTCCGTTCTCACACTGCTATAAGGATACTACCGGAGACTAAGTAATTTATAACAAAATAGTTTTAATTGACTCACAGTCTCATATGGCTGGGGGGGCCTTAAGAAACTTACAATCGGCAGGGCGGGGTGGCTCAAGCCTGTAATCCCAGCACTTTGGGAGGCCGAGATGGGCGGATCACGAGGTCAGGAGATCGAGACCACCCTGGCGAACACGGTGAAACCCCGTCTCTACTAAAAAGTACAAAAAACTAGCTGGGCAAGGTGGCGGGCGCCTGTAGTCCCAGCTACTCGGGAGGCTGAGGCAGGAGAATGGCGTAAACCCAAGAGGCGGAGCTTGCAGTGAGCTGAGATCTGGCCACTGTACTCCAGCCTGGGCGGCAGAGCGAGACTCCATCTCAAAAAAAAAAAAAAAGAAACTTACAATCATGGCAGAAGGTGAAGGAGAAGCAACGCACGTCTTACATGGCAGCAGGAGAGAGAACAAGAACACAGGGGAACTGCCACTTTTAAACCATCAGATCTCATAAGGACTCCCTTACTACCATGAGAACAGCATGGGGAAAAGCGCCCCCATGATCCAATTACTTCTTACCAGGTCCCTCTCTTGACACGTGGGGATTACAATTTGAGATGAGATTTGGGTAGGGGCACAGAGCCAAAATGTATTAGGAATGTTGTGGCTTGTTTGATCTTCTATTCAAACCACAAAACCTTTCTCCATTTCAGCCATTAGGCTGTTTTGTTTGCTTTTCATCTGTTAACTCAAAAAGTGATTTTAAATGTTCTTCAAGACCTTTTCCTTTATATTTATAACTTGACTAACTGTTTGGCACAAGAGGCCTAGCTTTCAGTTGATCTCAGCTTTGACACGCCTTCCTCACAAAGCTTAATCATTTCTAGCTTTTAATTTAAAGTGAGAAACATGCAACATTTCTTTTCACTTGTCCACTTAGAGGCCACTGTAGGATTATTAATTGGCCAATTTTCAGTATTGTTGTGTCTCTGGGATTAGGGAGGACCAAGGAGAGGAGAAAGATGGGGAGAAGCGCCGGTGGGTGGAGCAGTCAGAACACACACAACATTTATCAATTAAGTTCACGGTCTTACATGGGCATGCTTCGTGGCAGCCAAAACAATTACAATAGTAACATCCAAGAAGACTAATCATGGATCACCACAGCAGATATAAAAATAATGAAAAGGTATGACAATTGTGAGAATTAGCAAAATGGGACACAGAGACGCAAAGTGAGCATGTGTTGTTGGAAAAAAATAAACGGTGCCAGTAGACTTGCTGGAGGCAGGGTTGCAACAAACCTTTAATTTGTAAAAATTGCATCACCTAGGAAGGAAAATAAAGTAAAGAGCAGGCTGGGCGTGGTGACTCACGCCTGTAATCCCAGCACTTTGGGAGGCCGAGGCGGGTGGATCACAAGGTCAGGAGATCAAGACCATCCTGACTAATGTGGTGAAACCCCATCTCCACTAAAAATACAAAAAATTAGCCAGGCGTGGTGGCAAGTGCCTGTAGTCCCAGCTACTCGGGAGGCTGAGGCAGGAGAATGGCATGAACTCGAGAGGCGGAACTTGGAGTGAACCGAGATCGCGTCATTGCACTCTACTCCAGCCTGGGCAACAGAGCGAGGCTCCATCTCAAAAACAAACAAACAAACAAACAAACAATAAAGTGATGTATGCCTGTAGCCAATTTTCAAAATAATACTATGAAACTGAAGATATTACTATTACATGTAAGAAGAGGATATGGAAGCCTGAGAGTTGACCAAGGTTCAAGTTGACTTGAACTCCAACGTTCAGCTTCAGGATCCACACTCTGAAGTGTTATTGTGGTATCTTTCACAGTTGAATAAGACGCTGTCAATATTTTATACTGCTGGTGAGAGTGAAAAGGTTCTGCAGCAAGGACAGGGCGGTGCCCGGAGCTGCCACTGCAAAGGGTGACTTACAGAAAGCAGGTAGTTTTTGAAGTGGGACTTACATATTCTCAGGAAGGGCTCCGGAGGAGGAGAGGTTGAAAAGACTCTGAGGTGAAGTCCTTGGTGGCATAAAACGACCATGCCCCTGGGACTTCCCTGATTCCCAAATGCAATGCAGTTTGCGTAGCAGGCTGCTTCTAAGATAGTCCCAGTGACCCCTGTTTCTGGTGCTGATGCCCTTGTATGATCCTCTCCAAAGATTATAAGAGTTCTGGCTTCTACCTTGCTTGATCTCTCTTGCTTTTCAAATGAAAGCCAAGTGCCGTGTTGTAAACTGCCTTATGGAACTGGCGATAAAGCCAAGGGACTGAGGGAAGCTTCCAGACAACAGCCTGTGGGAACACAGTCCTGCCCACAACAATTTTAGTGAACTTAGGACAAAATGCTCAACATCACTAATCATCAGAGAAACATAAACCAAAACCACAATGAGAGACTATCTCACACCAGTCAGAAAGGCTATTACTAAAAAGTCAAAAAGCAACAGATGTTCGCAAGGCTGTGGAGAAAAGGTTCACTCATACACTGCTGGTGGAAATGTAAATTAGCTCAGCCACTGTGGAAAGCAGTTGGAGATTTCTCAAAGAACATAAAACAGAACTACCATTCTATTCAGCAACCCCATTACTGGGTAAATATACAAAAGAAAATAAAGCATTTTACCAAAAAGATACCTGTACTTGTATATTCATAGCAGTACTATTCATAATAACAAAGACATAGACTCAACCTAGCTGCCCATCAGTGGTGGATTGAATAAAGAAAATGTATATATACATCATGAAATACTCTGTAGCCATAAAGAGACAAAATCATGTCCTTTGCAGCCACATGGATGCAGCTGGAGGCCATTTTCCTAAGCAAATTAACACGGGAACGAAAAACCAAATACCGTATATTCTCACTTATAAGTGGGAGCTAAACATTGGTTAGACATGGATATAAAAATTGCAATAGACACTGGGGACTACTAGGAGCAGTCGGGAAGGAGGGCAAGGGTTAAAAAACCAACTCTGGGGTACTATGCATGCTATCTGGGTGATGGGATCATTTGTATCCCCAGCCTCAGCATCATGCAATATACCCATGCTACAAATCTGCAAATATTCCCCCTGAATCTCACATAAAAGCTGAAATTATTTTAAGAAACAAAAGAAAAAGGAAATGGGTCCTTCTTAAGAGGACTACAGCCCCGGGCAACACATTAATTGCAGCTTAGTAAGAGACTCAGGCAGATAACCCAGCTAAGTCACACCCAGATTCCTGATCACAGACATTGGGACAAAATAAACGTTTTTGCTTCAAGCTGCTAACCTTGGCGGGTAATTTGTTACACCGCAGAGAAGACTAATACAGTGTGCACATCAGATTCTTCTAACACATTTCTTCAGGTCCTCTGGGACTCACCTGGCTCTGATTCCAGTCATCTTTGAGGTGACCAGTCTTGCTTGGGCTCCAGTCACCTTCATTCAGGTGGAATCTGGTCCCACTTTGCTTCTGTCTTATATTGTACCTGTCTCCTCCCACCTGCCTTGCACCCATGCATGTCTATTTTGCAGATAAGTTAACTTGCTATAGTGAAAATCTTTGGCCTGGGGGCAACGGAACAATGGATAACAAATGATTTTCCCTTTCCTTTTTCCTGGAAACGATATCCTGAGATACATTTCTTACTGCTTTTCAGGAACTGTTGTACGGTAACTGTGAAAGTATGCGACAATACCTGCAGAAACAGCCACCTGGCAACACCTGCATCAGCAGTCTCTCCTTCCCTGATTTGCTTCCTGACTCTCTCTCCTGCTCCCTGGAATCACACCTCCCAAAACTGTATGTGCAGAAGCCTTTGTTGGGCTGTGATTTCTGGGCAATCTAAGCCAGGATGGACATTGTCTAATACATCAGAGATGCTCAGTCAATGGATATTATCAAGCCTCTTCTCTGTATGGTTGAGTGACCCGGAGACCCGGACAGTATTCCTTTTAGTTTGAAAGTTTTATAATTCCCTATATTTTTATTTTGTTCTTATAGCCTCTTATCTTCATGAGAAAGGATAACAAAATGGAAGACACAAAGCAGTTCAGTGAACAAGTTTCAAATCGCATTGAAGTTTTTCCCTCCAAACTCACTCTCCTGTAACTCCTTCCACCCACTCCCTCCCTTGCTCTTCATTCCTTATTGGTACTTTCCAGTGTAGAGTTCCCCTGTCTCATCACCCTTTCATACTTCCAAGTCTTTGCTCATCTATTCCACCTGCCACAAATAGCATCCAACCTTCTAGTTAATTATTATGTATTTTTAATGATACCACTTTAAAGGTCATCTTATCCAGCAACTTAGGAAACCTTCTCTAAAACCTCCCTTTGGACCAAGCGTTCCTTCTCTGAGATCTCAGAAGAACCTAGAACATACGATTGCCTTAAATTATTCATTTTTCATAAAAACATTATAAACTTTGCTGGAACAACAACCATATTATATTCATCTAACACCTTCAGTGCTTAATTACTCTTCATTGAATGAATGAATAAATCCAATAAAGCAAGAAGAATGACTAAAATCGATTTTCCCTTGAATGTCGTGCTGCCAATTTCAACATCAATCTGAAAGCTACTCAATTCTGTGTTGAAATTTAGGGTGACTGGAATAAAAACTCATACTCTTTCAACCAGTTCCATATTCAGCCCTCAACCAGTTCCATATTCAGCCCGCACCCAGTTTGCTGTTATCAGGGCAGTTCAGCAAGGCAGACAATCTGGCCCTCCTCCTCTAGCATTTGAGAGCTCATGAGATGACACGGTAAAACATGCAGAATAAACCTGGGGGGTGGGTGACAAGCATTTTTCACCTCCCCTCTTGCCTTGGCTAGGCCTACACACTTCACTTCCCAATATCCCACTTCTAACATCAACCTTATTTTCAAGAGCGAGAGCATGAAGTGTCCAAAGTTCTACAACCTTAGAAATGTCTACAGATCAATGACTTTTGAGACCAAAGAATGTCTGTGATAATTTAAAAATACAATATGCTTAAGTCCCCCGTTCACATGCAAATATACGTATATACACACACACACACACAAATAAGAAGCTCATCAGCACTTGAGACAGTTCATTCAGTTTCTACCTAAATCATGAATAGAGAGAATGTCTGATATATTATTTTCTAGGATGTGACCTGTGACAAGTCAGCTCACGCACTGAGCCTCAATTTTCTCATCTGTGCAACTGAAACCATATGCACCTATATGGCCTTATACAAAGGATGATAGCAGCAATCACAGGAATGAATGGAACAACTCTGAAACATGAAGAGATGTTTTCTTCTAGTACAGACTGTTGTTCCTGTTCTACCTTCAATCTAGGGCCACTGGGAATTCTTCATTCCTGAAACACCCCACAAAAGAGATGGTGCATTAGAACTGCAGACGTAAGAAGAGAATAGTTTATGCTTCATTTTAAGTTTTCAAACAGACTTTTGAATTCATTGAGCAAGATTTCAATTTAATATCAAGGAATTTGAAGCTTCAAAATTCCACGAATTTGGCCACGAATAGTAGCTTCAAGAGATTATTAACTGATTAATTTTTCCCCACTCTACAACCTAAAAACTGGATAGAGTTTGATTGGACTAGGAGAATCTGAGACAGAGTCAAAGGGGAAGTAAAGATGGCTGTAGCACTTATCAGTCCCCCACTAAGAGGCTCCATGCATGCTCTTACCCCACCTTCACACCTGGCTGAGTGTCCTAATTCTAAAGAAAAAAACATGAAATAACTTGGAGGAATCTCTGTGCAGAGATGATCTGTGTCCTCATCCCTCATTTGAATTTGGGCACACAGCAGGTTCCTGGGTTCTCCAAGCACCAAACGGTTTCCTACCAAAGGACCTTAAAGGGTCCAGGGATCCAGAAGTAGCAATTCTGGATAAGCAGTGAGAAGTTAATGACTGATGATCCTATGGGAAGATGTAAAACTCAAAGAATGCTGGTGAGGAAGGTAATGATCAGAAGCTAAATACTCAATCCCCATGCTCAATTCTCAACTCCAATACTGTAGCTCTCTGGAAGCCCAAGAACTTGGTTTCAACCTCACAGAAAAGTGAGGAGAAATTCTTGATTTTGCTATTGTTGTTATCTATGGCCTAGAGATTAGAATTAAAATGAGGTTCAACCACAGAAAAACAGCTCCATTTTTGCAAATCTAAGTTGGTGGGCTATGTCACCATGAGTGAAGGGACTCACACAGCATCTGGCCCAGAGCAGGTGTCCTGTTATTAACAGCTCCCTTCCCACAATGTTGAACTGACCCTGACCTCACAACACTCTCACAGCTCCCAGTTTAGCTCTCGTGGTGACAGTGACAAATGATTTAATCATAGAATCTTTGCCCAGTATGGAACTTTCCAGGGCAGCTCTCTCAATTTAGAGTTTGGAGCCTGAGACCCAGGGATGGGAAGAGACACTACCAGACACAGTAAAGTAGCATCAGAGAGAGGAGGGAAGCCCAGGTCTCCTGAATTTATGTTACAACTCTTTCCATTTCCCATGAAGCTTCCCAAGGAAAAAAGCTGAAGATGACTTTGCAGGAGATCATCAATAATTTAATTGGTGGAAGACAGAAGGGCAAGAGGGAGTTAATTAGTGTGAAGAGCTAATCAAGACAATATGGCCCCAAGGGGAATCCTAATACTCTCCAGCATCTAAGAATGAATGACAGTGACATAGGAACAAGTTGCTCTAATCCTTCACATCCCCCTAGGCCCACCTCCTGAAATATGTTTCACATAGTTATGTCTTTATCAAATATCTTCATTGGTTTCATGGTGTCTAGAAACTAAAATTCTACTTCTTTGGCAGAGCAGTCAAAGCCCTCTCTGTCCTTCCCTCAATGCCCTTTGCTAGCCTCAGTGTTCTCTGCAGCCTTTCAGACAACCTCCTCTCCCTTCCCTTGCAGCAATCATGCCTGGTCCTCAATTTTTTGCCCAGTCTGCAAGGCTCTCTTTCTTCATCCTCCCTCATGTATCAAAATTGAGCTCAGTTTGTAAGGCACAGTTTAGATGACACTTTCCCTTGATCCCCCAGGACAAAATAAATCTGAACTCTCTGTACTTTTAGAGTACAAAACTAGGAGAATAGTAAAACGGAGTAATAGAGAGGTTAAAGCACAGGAGCTTAAGTCAAACAGACGAGCCACTTACTAGTTACATGATCCTTAGCAATTTCCCTAACCTCCCTGAACGTTTAATTTGCAAAGTGAGATATTAATGTTGTCACCTCCTAAGGGCATGTGACTTACATAATACATAATACCTGTAGCATGCTTGGAACAACGTTTGGTACTGGTTTTATTTCATCCAGTCTAATACAGCGGGAGTAAAACATAATAATACGCATAATCATATTTTAATGTCTCATTTTTTATCTTGTATTATCATCCTTTTAGTCTATCTCCACCCCTTCTCTGTACAAGTTCCAGAAGGGTCAGATTTATGTCTTGTTCATTCACTCATTCAAAAATTAGTTATTATGCACCAGTGTATGTCAGATATTCTTCTAAGCACTGGAGATACTGAGCTGAAACCAAACAAACATGATTCCTATTCTCAAAGACTACTTCTGAGCAAGATGGCTGAATAGATGCGGACAGGAAGAGTTTCTCCCACCAAGATACCAAATCATCAAGAAGATTAGCACGCTTCAAACAGATCTTCAGAAAGAAGGCACTGAGAGTGAATGGAGGGAGGGTGCAGATGCCAGGCTAAAAGGGGAGGAAGGTGGAAGCCCTGCATGGAGCTGCCAAGCACCAGGACTCATTCCTGGCCCAGAGTGGCTCCTGGGGAAGAGGTGTGTGGAAGAGGCATGGAGTGCCCCAGTCTCACCATGGACCTGCAGAATCCTAGCTTCAGGAGATTCCACAACCCTGATGGACATTTAAGCTGGCAGGAAACTGCCCAGAGAGATGGCAGAGACAGAACTCCAGCCTGCATGTAGCCTACAGGATATGGCTTGGGAACAACTGTAGTGGAGCACAGTCATTGGTGCTCATCCTCCTAGGCTCACCATACTCCTCTAGTTGGCTTTAGCCTTGATTGGCTGACAGACCTGAACAGAGCAGAGCTATCTTGCCCATGGGAGGGGACCAGTCTGATCTGACTGTCTTCATCTGCTGGCTTATCCCAGAGTCGCTGCCTGACTGCACCTAATTGCAACACAGCCTCAGCTGCCCAGCCAAGGCACCTGCCAGTAGCTTCTACCATAGTTCTTTCACTAGCAGACCTGCCTAAAGTTGGAGAACTTCTGTAGGCAGGCCCTTACCACCAGCAACCCTCTCCCCATACTGCTTTGTTGGTGTACACTCACCCGCACCCTTCCCTTCCTGCTTTGCCAGTGCTCACTCACCCACAACCTCCCCTGACTGCTTCTCCAGTGTGCATGCATGTGCCAACCCTGCCACTGGCATGAATGTGTGCATGGGACCAGCCACTGCCCCACCACTGCCCTGCTGAAGCACGGTTGCCAGCATTGCCCATGACAGTATTGTTACTAATGGACTGGGGACACCTTGGCTCCTCCAACACAGCAGGTGCTTAAGCTCAAGAAGCCAGAGAGAAAAAATAATGCAGGCCCGGTCCCAGACCACCACAGTTAGCGCACACAGCCCAAGAGTGCTGAGCCAAGCCTTGGACCCCTGAAATCCATGAGAAATGAAGCCAGTTAACTAAGCCCAACCAACCTATACCACAGTCAAAAGCATCAAAGAATCCCACCCAAAAGACAGCAATTTTAAACATTAAAGGAACATCAACCCATTTACATGAGAAAAAAAAAGGGTAAGAACTCTGGCTACACTAAAAGCCTGTCTTCTTACCTCCAAATGAGTGCCCTAACTTCCTAGCAATGGTTCTTAACTGTGCTAAAATGGCTGACATTATAGACATCAAATTCAGAATCTGGATGATAATGATTATCATCAAGATTCAGGAGAAAGTTGAAACCCAATCCAAGGAATCTAAAAAATCCAACAATATGTATGTAAGAGCTGAAAGATGAAATGGCTATTTTAAGAAGGAACAAAAGTAATCTCCTAGAACTGAAAAACTCACTATAAGAATTTCATAATGTAATCAGAAGTATTAACAGCAGAATATACAAAGGTGATGAAAGAATCTCAGAGCTTGAATACTGGTTCTTCAAACCAACTCAGTCCGACAAAAGTAAAGTGAAAAGAATTTTTTTAAATGAACAAAACCTTGGGAAAATGAGGGATTATGTAAAGAGACCAAACCTATGACTCATTGGCATCTCAGAAAGAGAGGGGACAAGCAACTTTGAAAACATATTTGAGGATATTGTCCATAAACATTTCCCCAACCTCACTACAGAGGTCAATATACAAATTGAGAAAATTCAGAGAATTGCAGTGAGATACTATACAAGATGACCATTCAAAATTAGTTGTAGACACATAGTCATCAGATTCTCCAAGGTCAACATGTAAAAAAAAGTAAAGGCTGCTAGAGAGAAGAGGTAGATAATGTAGAAAGGGATCTCCGTCAGACTACAAGTGGAACTCTCAGCAAAAACCTTACAAGACAGAAGAGATTGAAAGCATATATTCAGCATCTTTAAAGAAAAGAAATTCCCACCAAGAATTTTATATCTAGCAAAGATAAGCTTTGTAAATGAAAGATAAACAAAATCCTTTTCAGATGAGCGAACATTAAGAGAACTTGTTAACAAATTAGTAACGAATTTTCTTAGTGTTTGCTGGTCTGAAAAGGATTTTCTTTTCAGATCTGCCTTACTAGAGGTCCGTAAGGGAGTGCCAAACATAGAAAAAAAAACACTGTCACCAACCACACACACAAAATACATACTTAAGCACAAAGCACACTGATATTATAACAACCATACAATAAAGTCTACATAATAACTAGCTAACAACAAGATAACAGAATCAAATCCTCACATATGAATATTAACCTTGAACATAAATAGGCTAAATGTCCCACCTAAAAGGCACAGAGTGGCAAGTTGGATAAAGAAGCAAGAAGATCAAACTGTATGCTGTCTCCAAGAGACCCATTTCACATGCAATGATGCCCACAGATTCAAAGTAAAGAAATGGAGAAAGAGCTATCAAGCAAACAAAAAACAACAAAAAGGAGCAGAGGTTGTTATTCTTATTTCAGAGAAAACAGACTGTAAATCAACAACAATGAAAAATGACAAAGAAAGGTGTTACATAATGATAAAGGGTTCAACTCAACAAGAAGACTTAGCTATATTAAATACATATACACCCAACATTGGAGCACCAGACTCATAAAACAAGTTCTTAGAGACCTACAAAGACACTTACATAGCCACACAATAATAATAGAAATCTTTAACCCCCTACTGATAGTATTAGACAGATCATCAAGGCAGGAAACTAACAATGATATTCGGAACCTAAACTCGACAGTTTACCAAAGTGACCTAACAGACATCTACAGAACACTCCACCCAACAATTACAAAATATACATTATTCTTATCCACACATGGCACATACCCTAAGATCAACCACATATTTGGCCATAAGGCAATTCTCAACAAATTTTTAAAAATAAAACCATATCCATGTTCTCAGACCACAGCACAATTAAAAATAATAATATTTTTAAATATTATTTTATTAAAATAAAGATATCTCAAAACCATGCAATTACATGGAAATCAAACAATTTGTTCTTGAGTAACTTTTGGGTAAACAATGAAATTAAGACAGAAATCAGTATTTTCAATTGTTCAATTTCAATGTTTTGAAACCAATGAGAGCAAAGATACAACATACCAGAATCTCTGAGAGACAGCTAAAGCAGTGTTAGAAAATCAATAGTGCTAAACACCTACATCAACAAGTTATAGAAAGATCTCAGATTAACAACCTAACATCACACCTAGAGGAACCGGAAAAACAAGAGCAAATGAACTCCAAAGCTAGCAAAAGAAAAGAAATAACCAAAATTGAGATGCAGTGAATGATATCAAGATACAAAAATATATACAAAAGATCAACAACCAAAAGCTGATTCTTTGAGAAAGTAAGTAATATTGATAGACTTCTAACTGGACTAATAAAGAAAAAAGGGAGAAAATACACATAATCATAATTAAAAATGCCAAACGTGACACTACCACTGACCCAACAAGAATACAGAAAAAAAAAAAAAAAAACCACTCAGAGGCTATTACAAACATCTCTATGCATGCAAACTAGAAAACCTACAAGAAATTGATAAAATTCCTGGAAACATAAAATTTCCCAAAACTGAACCAGGGAGAAATTGAATACCTCAAGAGACTAATAATGCATTCCAAAATTGAATCAATAATTAAAAACCTCCCAATCATAAAAAGCCCTGGATCAGAGAGATTCACAGCCAAAATCTACCAGTTATAGACAGAACAGGTGATACCAAAACTACTGAAATTGTTTCAAAACATCAAGGAGTAGGGTTCCTCTCTAACTCATTCTATGAGGCCAGCATCATTCTATTAATAACACCAAAACTGGGCAGAGACACATAAAAAAAAGAAAACAGTCCACTATCCTTGATGAACATAGATGTAAAAATCCTGCCAAATCAAATCCACTGGCACATCAAAAAGCTAACCAATCAAGATCAGTAGGCTTTTTTTCCTAGGATGCAAAGTTTTTTCAAAATACACAAACCAATAAATGAGAGTCATCACATAAACAGAACTAAAAACAAAAAAACCCATGATCATCTCAATAGGCACAAAAAAAGGCTTTCAGTGAAATTCAACATCCCTTTATATTAAAAGCCCTAAACAAACTGGGAATTAAAGGAGCATATCTCAAAATAACATACGACAAACCTACAAGTCAATCTAATTCTGAATGGGCAAAAGCTGGTAGCATTCCCCTTGAGCACTGGAACCACACAAGGCTACCCAATCTCACCCTAATAGCCAGAGCAATAAGGCAAGAGAAAGAAATAAAAGACATCCAAATAGGGAAAAGGTAAGTCAAACTATCTGTTTTCACAGATGATATGGTTTTGTACCTAGAAAACCCCATAGTCTCTGTATAGAAGCTCTTAGAACTGATAAATAATTTCAGTATAGTTTCAAGATACCAAAGTCAATGTACAAACTCAGCATTTCTATACATCATTAATGTCCAAGCTGAGAACCAAATAAAAATGCAATCTCATTCACAATAGCCACAAATATAATAAAATACCTAGGACTACAGCTAACCAGAGATATCAAAGAACTCTACAACAAGAATTAAAAAACACTGTTGAAAAATGTTGGAAATGGCACAAATAGAAAAACATTCCATGTTCATGGATAGGAAGAATAAACATTGTTAAAATGTGCATACTGTCCAAAGTAATTTATAGATTCAATGCTATTTTTTACCAAACTACCAATATCATTTTCATAGAATTAGAAAAACTATTCCAAAATTCATATGAAACTGAAAGAACCTGAGTAGCCAAAGCAATGCTAAACAAAAAGAAAAAAGCTAGAGGCATTATATTACCTAGTCGCAAACGATACCACAAGGCTACAGAGACCAAAACAGCATGGTATGTGTACAAAAACAGACACATAGACCAATGAAACAGGTTAGAGAACTCAGAAATAAAGCCACATAACTACAACCATTGGATGCTTGACAAAGTCAACAATAACAAGCAATGGAAAAGGACTCCCTATTCAATAAATTGTGCTGGGATAACTGGCTAGCCATAAGCAGAAGATTAAACCTGGACTCCCCCTTTCACCATGCACAAAAAAATCAACACAAAATGGATTAAAGAGTTAAACATAAAACCTGAAATCATAAAAGCCCTAGAAGAAAATCCAGGAAATATCATTCTGGACATAGGCCTTCACAAAGATTTTATGACAAAGACTCCAAAAGCAATTATAACAAAAACTAAAATAGGCAAGTGGGACCTAACTAAACTAAAAAGCTTCTGCACAGCAAAGGAAATTATTAATAGATTCAACAGAAAACCTACAGAATTGGAAAGAATATTTGCAAACTACTTTCTAATAAGGGTCTAATATCTAGAATCTATAAGAAACTTTAACCGGCCGGGCACGGTGGCTCAAGCCTGTAATCCTCAGCACTTTGGGAGGCCGAGACAAGCAGATCATGAGGTCAGGAGATTGAGACCATCCTGGCTAACACGGTGAAACCCCGTCTCTACTAAAAAATACAAAAAAAAAAAAAAAAATTGCCGGGCGAGGTGGTGGGTGCCTGTAGTCCCAGCTACTTGGGAGGCTGAGGCAGGAGAATGGTGTAAACCTGGGAGGCGGAGCTTGCAGTGAGCTGAGATCTGGCTACTGCACTCTAGCCTGGGCGACAGAGTGAGACTCTATCTCAAAAAAAAAAAAAAAAAAAAAGAAAGAAACTTTAACCAACAAGCAAAAAACAAAACCTCAGTTTTAAAAAGCCAAAGGACATGAACAGACACTTCTCAAAATAAGACATACATACATACATTTCAACTAGCATATGAAAAAAATGCTCAACATCACTAATCACTAGAGAAATTCAAATCAAAACTACAATATCATCTCATACCAGTCAGAATTGCTACAATTAAAAAGTCTAAAAATAACAGAAAAAGGAAAGTTTATACATTCCTGATGGTAATATAAGTTAGTTCAGCCACTGTAGAAAGCAGTTTGGGTTACAGATTTCTGAAAACAAAACAAAAACAAAAAGCTACCATTCAACCCAGCAATCCTATTATTGGGTGTATACCCAATTGAATATAAATTGTTCTACCATAAACATACATAAACTCACATCTTCACTAAAGCACTTTTCATAACAGCAAAAAGACGTGTAATTTACATACATATCCATTAACAGTGGACTGGATAAAGAAAATGTGGTAAATATATACCATGGAATACGATGCAGTCATAAAAGAGAATGAAATCATGTTCTTTGCAGCCAACACGGATGCAACTGGAGGCCACTATCCTAAGCAAATTAACACAGGAACAGAAAACCACAGACTACCTGTTCTTACTTACATGTAGGAGTTAAACACTGAGCACACATGTATACCAACAGGGAAATAACAGACACAAGGGCTTACATGAGGGTAGAGAGTGGGAGGAGAGTGAGGACTGAAAATCTACCTCTTGAGTACTACGTTCACTATCTGAGTGATGAAATAATTTGTAAGCCAAACCCAGACAACGGGCAACTTATCTATGTAACAAATCTGTACTTGCACCCTCTGAACCTAAAATAAAAGAAGAAAAAAAGGTTTCGCTTTCTACTTAGGGAGGAAGACATCTAGATGTGTATATCTTCAATACCTTCTTAGATTCTAGCACAAAGATCTGCACAAATAGGTATCTACTTTAAAATTTACCCTTGAAGTAGTTTCTTTGTGCTAAATGTCAGACTAAGCAATTTCTATGCATTATCTCAATGAATATTTACAACTTCCCAGTGCTCTCCCTGTTTTAACACTAGAAAATTACGTCTCTGTCAGGTTATGTGGTTTGTTCAAGGATCCACAATTAGGAAACAATGACACTAGAATTCAAATTCAGATATGCCTTATCCCAAAACTCTTATCCATTCCACTAGATTTTAGTGCCTGTACTTATTGGATGTTTAGTCATTGTCTCAATAAATAAACTGATGGGTGGAATAATATTATGAAGAGTAGGGAAAACTTTCAGGATTCCATTTTGTCTTTACTATCTAAAATTACAAACAATGACATTTTTTGAACCATCCATCACACTGAATTTTATGAGTATTATTCATTCTTTAGGTTGCTATTCAAAGTTCATTACAATGCATTGCTATCATTTAACCTTTGTAAGGCTCAATGAGCCAGTCAACTCCACTGATTGTCTCTCACTTCAAAATATGTCTGTCACATAATCATCCTAAAGCTATGTTGGGCCAACCAACCACATGGTCATCCTTATCTTTGACTTAATTTCACTATTCATAATAAGAGCTACCATAATGTATACAAGCATTATATATTTTAAAATGAATAATAATAAAAGCTGGCATTGAGTAGGCGTTCACTTGTTGCCATGAACTCTCCTTAGTATTGTATATACATGGATACATTTGATCCTTACAGCAGCCTTTGATGTGGGTAATATTGCTCAGTATCACAGATGGAAAAGACTCAGGGCACTAGCAATCTGGCCAAAGTTCAAACACAGCAAATGAGAAGGAGGACCAGTTCAAACAGAGCACATGAGAAGCAGGACCAGATCTCAAAGAGCGTACCTTTCAGGCCACAAGCATTTGCTTGGAAACGTCATGTGCAGTTGGTGAAAAGGTAAATATCATTCTGAGTAAGGCTTCTCACCAATAAGATGCAGTTGCGAAGGGAGTGGGGACAGAACCTCCTTATGTATTCATAAAACTGTCCAGAGAGAAAGTGCCTCTGGCTCTTGAAGGTGTGGTCTGTATAGCGGCCATACCGGAATCCTATTGTTCAGAGCAGCTCCACTCATTGGCTTAAATGAACATTCCATTTGGAATGATTCTAGTTCAATGGAGAAGAAAGAGCATGCTAAGCCTCATTTACCCTCTTCAGAGTAGAATGAACACAGACAGGCTTCGCTTTTCATCCTGGCTTCAACTCTTACTCAGTGTAGATACTGTGCTTTCTCCTGAACTTTGGTCAAACAATTGTTGGTCAGGTACTGTCCTAGGTGCTGAAGTCACATAAAAGAATGAGGATGGGTTTACACTAGAAAAAGTTCACAGGAACTGGAGAATATAAATGTACTATGGGGTCGATCGTGGTGGCTCATGCCTGTAATCTCAGCACTTTGGGAGGCCAAGGCAGGCAGATTACCTGAAGTCAGGAGTTCAAGGCCAGCCAGGCCTCTCTCTCTATATATACATGTATATAAAAATATGTATATGTGTGTGTGTGTGTGTGTGTGTATAGTGGTAAGCACAGCCAGAAAAAAAATCTAAGCCTCAAGTTGTACATCAAAATATTGTATCAAGGAAGACTACATCAAACTTCATTTGTAATCTGGTAAGTGCAAATTAACATCACAATATGGCACTTCACACTGACCAGAATGGCTAAAATAAAAAAGCAGAGATTACCAAGTGTGGATGTGGATGTGAAGTGACTGAAATTTTTGTATATTGCTGGAGTAAGTGTAAATTGATATGGCTACTCCAGAAAACTATTTAGCAGTATTTACTAAAACTAAGCACACATGTACGCTATTACACAACTGTGTCATTCTTAGTAATATATTCAATTATATATATGTGTGTTTATAATATATATACACATATACAATGTGTATTTTATATGTATATTAAAAGATATGTATGAGAGCCGGGCGCGGTGGCTCAAGCCTGTAATCTCAGCACTTTGGGAGGCCGAGACGGGCGGATCACGAGGTCGGGAGATCGAGACCATCCTGGCTAACACGGTGAAACCCCGTCTCTACTAAAAATACAAAAACTAGCCGGGCGAGGTGGCGGGCGCCTGTAGTCTCAGCTACTCGGGAGGCTGAGGCAGGAGAATGGCGTAAACCCGGGAGGCAGAGCTTGCAGTGAGCTGAGATCCGGCCACTGCACTCCAGTCCGGGTGACAGAGCAAGACTCCGCCTCAAAAAAAAAAAAAAAAAAAAAAGATATGTATGAGAATGCTATTATCATTTTTATAATCTAATGCTATAATTTATACAAATCTCATTAGAAGGGGTAATTGAATTGTGGTATATTCAAACTTTAAAACACTTCATGGCAAAGAGAATAAAATACTATTCTATTAATACAGGATTAAGATACTATTATTCTATTAAGAATCTATTAAGAGTAGACCTAAACACATATACCTTGACCTATGAGACAACAATTATGATATCTATCTTTTAAAATATTTAAAAATGTCTTACATGGCACTGAATTTTGAGATATGGCTTTTAACTTGATTTCTACAAAAATTCCTATTTTTCAACCTGAAATGCAAACTATCTTCCCAAGATACAAATGAAGTTTTCTGAACCTTGACTTATGAGACAAGAATTATGATATAATAGAATAAAATACTATTCTATATGGCAATTTGGATTAATTGCATAATAATGTTTGAGCAAAAGAAGCCAAACACACAAAAAAAAATATGCTGTCTGATCCTGTTTGTATAAACCTGTTCAAAACTGGTCAAAACTAACCTATCGTATTATAAGTCAGGATTGTAAATACCTTTGGTAGTGGGGAAGAGGGAGTGATTATGTGTAGACAGGAACAAAAGGAAGTTTTGGGGGTGTAGGTGATATTCTGTTTCTTGATGTGGGTGCTAGTTAAACTGAATCTTTGAGTCGGGAGAAATTAATCAAGATTTTATATATATATATATATATATACACACACACACATATGCATTCTACAAATATAAATATGCATTCTACAAATGTATATTTTAATAAAATACTTAAAAGTTTCTTACATGGCACTGAATTTTGAGACATGCCTTTTAAATTGATTTCTCTAAAATTTCCTATTTTTTTATCCCGAAACAAAAACTATCATTCAAAAATATAAGTTAAGTTTTCTGAACCTTGACCTATGAGATGAGAATTATGACATCTACTTTCACCAAGTGAAAGTGAGAATTAAATTTGAAAACTTAACACTGCAACAACTTACCAGCATAATAAATACTTCTAATGGGTGAGTGAGTGAGTAAACGTGTCCTATAAATGCTATTACATTAAGGTTAGGCCACTACATTGTTTAGAAAACCACGCAGCAGCACTTCCTAAGAGTAAATCTAAACACATTACATAACATAACTATGCCAATCGAGCCCTAGAATGTACAATAAATTATACATTGTTGTTGAAATCAATGTAATATCATTCCCTGATCATTTTCCATATTTTAATTTATATTGCCTGTACTTCATTGACACATCTTTCTTTTTTTTTTTTGGAGGTGGAGTCTTGCTCTGTCTCCCAGGCTGGAGTGCAGTGGCCGGATCTCAGCTCACTGCAAGCTCCGCCTCCCGGGTTCACGCCATTCTCCTGCCTCAGTCTCCCGAGTAGCTGGGACCACAGGCGCCCGCCACCTCGCCCGGCTAATTTTGTTTTGTATTTTTAGTAGAGACGGAGTTTCACAGTGTTAGCCAAGATGGCCTCGATCTCCTGACCTCATGATCGGCCCGCCTCGGCCTCCCAAATTGCTGGGATTACAGGCATGAGCCACCGCGCTGGCCACATCTTTTATTCTTGCCATAACAAACGTCCTACTCATCCCAAACATGCCCCATGGATTTCTCCACCTGGTCTCAAGCCAGACAGTTCCATCTTCTCAGAATTCTCATCCACCAACCTGTGCAAAGCGTACCTATTTCTTCAAAGTCCTCTCCCTCTTTTTAACTCCCATGATACCTGGCTGCCTCCTTCTTAAATAGCAATAACAGCACCACGATCATATAGGCTTCCATTAGTTGGGTGTCAAGCTTTGGGCTAAATGTTTTATGTTAATTTATAAATCAATCATCCCCTGGAATAGTATTGATAGTCTGTTGATATTTTTAACATAAAAATAATAAAATAAATTAACAGGAACTATGGGAACTGGGCATTGTCTCTCATTTTTTAAATAAGGAAATGAAGTCTCCCATTGACTAAGTAATGCATAGATCTATCCTACACAATTAGGGCCTAGAGGACTTGGGATTCAAAACCACGGCTAGTAGAGTCCAATGCCCAAACTATCTTAGCTAGTAATTGGCTACTGAAATTATGAACTTTCAGAATGATAGATCCAGACATCAGGCTGTCTCTGCTTGCAACATAATTGTGATTTCTTTATTTACAGTGGGGTACTGAGGCAGAGATTTATTTCAGTGCCTAGGCCATTGTCTCATATCTTGTGTAAGAGAGGAATCATAAAATTGGAGTCATGATTCTGGAAAGTGTCATTTGCAGCTGCCAAATAATCTACCTGCGTTACTTTGTCTGTTGCTAAGAGGACAAAGAGTATTCTCCTCAATTTGCAGGTGTGCTAACTGTAGCACAGAGAGGTCAAGTAATGCACTCAAGGTCACGCAGCTAATGGTTGCAGGAAGCAAACTTAGAACCCACTGATTCTTGACACTTCTATGCCAGGCTCTCTCCACCACAAAAGCTACCGCCTTAAAGATCCACATGTTCATGAGTCTTAGTAGGGATTCCTGCCAATCCATAACAAAGGGCTAATGAGGTCCCACTTTCCTTTTAAACTGTCATTATTTTTAGACTTACTTTTGTTTCTGCTGTTTTGGATGCAGGCTTCTATTCATACCTCAAAATTTAATTTGAGTATCTCATTCTCAGGGGAGTCTTATCACATCATTTACTCCTCTATTTCATTCCACAAACTGCCCCCAAGGGCCTACTATGTAGGAGGCAGTGGCCAACATACTGGGGATTCAATGGTGAATAAAAAGTCATATTCCCTGTTCTTCAGAGCTTACCTTTCTTAGGGTAGAAGAGGGGGAGGGTTCAAATGCATCACTCTCAAATGCAATTTCCAATTGTGGTAAATGCTATGAACAAAAAATATGGGTATCTTTAAAAGAGTATAATGGGGCATTGGATCTAGTTGGAGAGGTCTGGGAATGTTTCCTATTCCTTAGGTAGAATTAAGTAACCTGGCGCTATTTGTACCTCTGCGCTTACCCTCACTTTGTTGTAATTTATTTTCCTGCAGTCTATGAGTAACACAAGAATAGGACCATGTCCTAGTCACACCTTGAGCCCATGTCCTAGAAAACCTGCATGGTATATTATAGGTGGTTAATAGCTCTCCCTTGAATTGGCTTTTATTATCATCACTATTATTGCTGCTATCCTTGTGGCTACCACCATTGTTCAAGAAAAAATATGGGACGTGTCTGAATCCAAGCCCCATGTGATGAACTCTATTTTAACTGCACCTTCTTGGCACGTAAAGGAAGCACACACAACAATTTGTTGATGACAAAAGAAATGAGAAAGCTGACTAACTCCAACTGCTGCTCTGAAATGCTAATTTGCTTTCAGAGTCTCTTCTCTGGTTCCTTTATAGCAATTTTACAAGCTTGTAGCAAGGACAGCTTTCTGTTAATGACTACTTGCAAATCCAGTCTGATGACTGTGTTTTGTCTTAAGCTGGGTTAAAACACTAGCTTACAAATAGAACAGCAGAGGCAGAGACACTGGCAGCCAGTCCACAGCAGAGATCAAAGGCGCTAACCTGGCAAGAGAGATTTGCTCTTAGGTACTTTAAAAATTAGAACTATGTTTTTTTTTTTTTTTTTTTTTTTTTTAACATCCACAAGGCCCTTTTCAGAAACGCTTTCCAACTACCATACTGGCGAAAGAAACTGACTGAGGCCTGAGAAGATAAATTCTAAGTCATACAGTCATACAGCAAGATAGGGTGAAAATAGGTTTTAGGCCCTATCTTTGTTGGTTTTGTCTTATGCAAAACTCTTTCTACTATGCCCAGTTTCTTTAATAGCATGCCAGAAGTATGAAATTTCAGCCAAGGCAGCACTTTCTAAAGAAGAAGGGCTACAGTGACTATAGATTTCATGTAAATTTTTCACACGGTATTCCATTCCTTCACCACCTTCCCAGTTCTGTCTTCTCCCGACCCTTCAGGAAGTTTACTCTGCAACAAATGGCTGCTGCTTCATAAACACCTCACTGTGCTCATGCTGTTCCCCACTTCCATCTGTATTGATAACAATAGTCACTATTGATCACCTGTTATGTGCCACACACCCAGTAAGGTGCCTGGTATATGCTTCTTCCGAAGCTCAGAACGCTGCAAGGACATTTAGAATGTATTTTTAGTATACATGCATAAAATCATCCTGAAACTCAGTGGCTTAAAGTAACAATGATTTTGTTTGCTTCCAATCCTATGGATCAGGTATTTAAGCAGAACTCAGACGGGCACCTCCACATCCAGCCTGGGAGCTCTCATCTGAAGCTGGGATGTGCTTCACTGAACACAGCCTCTCTCTGCTGCTGGGCAGGTGCTGGCCTCCAAGAGGATACATTCCACACGGTGATGGTGGAAGTTGTGAATCTCGTAAGGCTCAAACTTGAGGAAGGAAAACAGGATCACTTCTTCCACATTCTATTTTTTAAGCCAGGTGACAGAGTTGGCCTGGGTTCAAGGACAGGGGAAAAAAGACCCTGTCTCCCAGTGGGGCTGTGATAAAGTCAACTTGTAAAAGAGCAATTGGGATAAGACAGGAGATATTATTACAGGCATCTTTGGGCATAAAATCTACCAGAAGATAGTAATTAAGAAACTGTACTTTGGAGTCAAACATTTCAGCTCTGCCATCAGCTGCGTGTCCATAGGTAGGTTATGTCACCGCTGAGTCTCAGTTTCCTCATCCCTAAAATGGGAATAACACCATAAAATTTCCCAACGGAATAAATAATGTACAAAATGAGCTTCATGTCATGCCCACACAGAGTAAGCCTCTATACACAGTTGCTATTAATATAAGGATACTTTTAAGAGTGAAATCTGCCTTATGAAATTTACATAGAGGCAACAGGTATACACCAGAATTTATGTTCACCTCCAGCTAACATTATCATTAACCACTGAAAATGGGGAAAATCAAACTAAAACTGAACCTGAAAGAGATTAATTAGCTTGTCCACATTCGCTAACTCACTCACACTTACACACTAATGAAACTTCTCTTATGTGCCAGGCAAGAGAAAACATGCCCCTGCCATCTTAGGACTTGTATTCCAGTGACAGAGAGACTGAACTACCAAACAAGTAAATGATTTCTCATAATATGCCTCTTAATTAAAGGAATCAGGGTAAAGAAAGAGAGAATACATTAGTGCACATGGTTTCACCTGAAAGAACGAGATAATGCTGATTCAAATGGTTTAAACCACTGGTCCACAAACTGGCCCATAGACTTAGCCTGACACTTGCTTTTCTAAATAAAGTTTTATTGGAACACAACTACACCCATTTATTTACATATTTTATGGTTGCTTTCATGCGACAATTGCATCTCGAAGTACTTCCAACAGATCGTATGGCCTGCAAAGCTTAAAATGTTTCCTATCTAGCCTTTAACAGAGAACATTTTCCTATCCCTGTTTTAAACCATAGAGAAATGTATTATCCCCCATAACTGAAGATTTTAAGGAAGACAATGTCATATCCTGAATCACTGCTGTCATGGGGGACTCAGGATCCTCACATCTTTCCATTCTGTGGCCTTCAGGCCACAGCTTCATGCAAGGCTGGGTCCCTTTAGGTTTGTAAGATGGATTACAGCTATTCCAGACTCATACTGACAGAGAATCAAGACGAGAAGAGAGCATCCTCCAGAGAAAAGGCCACTCCTAAGAATGCCTCTCTTGGGAGGAAAACAAAATCATTCCCAGAGGCACCCAAAGACACCCAACAATGCTCCATCAGACTTCATTGGCCAGAAGTGTGTCATATGTTCTCCCCTAAACAAGCCACTGGGCAGGGAAGGAGACCAGAATAATTGGCTAATACCCATCAGAACGATCCCTGGGGATGGGTGTAAGCTCCTTCTCCCCTAAATTGTGTTGAGGAGGGATACATGTATAAACAAAGTTGGCACAAAAGAGGAGACGCTACTGGACCCCAACAGTGTCTGATATGAAAGTGATCGTAGTTAGCACAAAGGTAATATGTTCCTTTAGAAAACGTGCTCAGAGAAGGAATCTCACAGGATGTGATGCCTGAATGTAGCCCTGAATGATATGAAGGAACAGGCCTTAGGTTCTGTGGAAGAGCTTCCCAGATAGGGGGAGACTTGCTGGTAAGAAGCAAGACTGGTATTCAAATTCCTACACTTTGGATCCAAAGCTTGCACAGTCTCCACGACTCCAAGCAGTCTGCTGAAACTGCACCTGTTCCCAAACAACAGTCTCTAATATCACGGTCTTCTGGGCAGTCTTTGACCATGTCCTCCAAACCAGATGTGTCATCTTACCCATCTTGGTACTTTTCTCCTTCTGTTTGATATATGTAGAGAGAGTTATACATGTTATTTTGCCCTAGGCAGGTTATCCACATCCCTAAAATGGGGATAGCATCAGTAGCATCAGGTACCTCTCATCTAAGCATCACTAACAGAAGATAAGAGAGCAAAATCTAACTGGTAGATATTTTGCTTTCATCTTCTATTAGCATAGGAATTCCTTAAGGTCAATGACCGTGGCTGTTCTGATCCACATGTACCATGACAACACCTAACACAGAGTGAACATACAGTACATTCTTGATGAATATACATCAAATTAGACACAGTAGTATAGATCTGTGGCTCAGCTTGATTCAATTTGTTGGGGGTGACAGGGCCCCAGAAAACCTGAATATTTGTAAAATAGTCCAGCTACCCAACCAAAAGGCACACAGGAAGGAATGACAATGGAACACTGTCCATCCAAAATCTGTTCCCAGAGGACTGACGGGGAAAATACAAAGTCGGACAGAGCAATGAGGCGAGAGGCAGGAGAGCAGTCCACTGTATACAGATAGCAAAGGGTGGAGGACACAGGTGGAGGGCCTAGAAAGTCATAATAAAATTAGATCTGACTTTTTCCAGCAATCAAGAGTCACTGAAAAGAAAACAAGATTTACTGATTACTTGTTATATTTCAGGAACTGTTAAGGTATTTTATATATACCTTTAATCTTCATTTAAAAAGATGATTAAGGCCAGGTACAGTGGCTCATGCCTGTAATCCCAGCACTTTGGGAGGCCGAGAAGGGCAGATCACTTGAGGTCAGGAGTTCAAGACCAGCCTGACCAACACGGTGAAACTCCATCTCTACTAAGAAAACAAAAATTAGCCAGATGTGATGGTACATGCCTGTAGTCCCAGCTACTCAGGAGGCTGAGGCAGAAGGATCACTTGAACCCAGAAGGCAGAGGTTGCAGTGAGCAGAGATCATGCCACTGCCCTCCAGCCTGGGTGACAGAGCAAGACTCTGTCTCAATAAATACATAAATAATAAAATAATTTTAAAAGATTATTAAATAAACGTAATCTCTATTTCATAGGTGATAAAATTCATGCTCAGGAAGGTCAGGTGGCTGAGGGTCACATGGTGAGATGACAGATCTAGGATTCTACCCAAATCTCTTTGATATTCAAGTTTATGACTTGTTTTCTCAGCCACACAGTTGACCTCTGACCAATGATTTAAGAAGCTCAACCCAGTAAGAAGAAAGAGAGAATGGGTTTGCTGGTGAGGGAGAGAAATTGGAGGTTGGGACTTTAGTTAAAAGCCATGGCAAGGCCGGGCGCGGTGGCTCAAGCTTGTAATCCCAGCACTTTGGGAGGCCAAGATGGGCGGATCACGAGGTCAGGAGATCGAGACCATCCTGGCTAACACGGTAAAACCCCATCTCTACTAAAAACTACAAAAAACTAGCCGGGCGAGGTGGTGGCGCCTGTAGTCCCAGCTACCCGGGAGGCTGAGGCAGGAGAATGGCGTGAACCCGGGAGGCGGAGCTTGCAGTGAGCTGAGATCCGGCCACAGCACTCCAGCCTGGGTGACAGAGCGAGACTCCGTCTCAATAAAAAAAAAAAAAAAAGAAAAAAAAAAGCCATGGCAATAGTGCAGGACACAGAGGGTGAAGTCTGGCTCTGAGCATCATTATTAGAAATCAACCACACATAGAAACTAAGTGGATGAAGAGAAGGGAGCAGCTGCAGAAGACACAAATGCATCCACCTTGGGGAGATGTACTCTGGGAAAAACAAGCATTTCTGCTTATGCCACTATTACCAAATAAAAGCAGCATTGACATTGCCCTTGGGATTCTTGCTCTAACTCTGGGCATACATTCTAAGCTTAGACAAGCTTTAGTCACAAGGACAAAATATTATTAGTTTAGCTGTGTTTTAGCTCCAGCTTTCTCTATGAATCATGTGTGCATGAATCATAATCACCACTCTTCATATTTTAGAAGCAGATGTATAATTTTTCTTACCCAAGAAAAAAATCAATTGCTGTCTAAATAAGAATCTAATGTTGTTTCTGAATCTCTTTGATTTATTCAATTCTGAGCCTTCGTATTCTTTAGGAGTGAGAATAATCAGGAAAGCCTAAAAGAAGAAGGTGACAAGGTGACACACACTGGGCATTTGCTCTGTCCATGACTGCTCTCCACTTTTCAAAGTCAAGGTAGGTGTAAGTGTTCCCATTATTTTCAAGATGAGGAACCTGAGGCTCATATAAGCAATTTATTGGCTTGGGATCACACAGCTAGTAAGTACCAGAAGCTAGGATTTCAATTAAAGAGTGTCAGACACTGAAGTGTATGCTTCCATTGACCCTTCCCCAGCTTACCTAGCTACAGTGTAAAAATATGGTATGAGGCCAACTGACTGCATGTTACAGTTCTCTTTGGAGATGACCTTCAAAGCCCTTCCCAAGATGGCCTTGTCATTTGTTGTTTACTGTCATCTTAGGACACTTCTTTGACAGTGGAAAGCTACTTACCTCTCTGAATATGTTCACTGTCTATGAAATGGGGATCCCAATCCCACCAGCTTCTTACAGTTGACATGAAGTACACCGTTCAAGTAGGTGGGTGTACATGCCAGTATTGTGTCATTAATAACAGTGACACCAGTCAGACTGGACACCTCTCAGGTCCAGGATATGATCATATAATGCCCTGAGCATTTCTACCCTCCTGCTACTTATCACAAGTTTCCTCTGGCACATTACCGGCTCCACTATCAGACAATGTAAATATTTTCAATCTTGCAAGTGTGGCTGAAGCCACATGCCAGCCAGGTGCGGTGGCTCGCGCCTGTAATCCCAGCACTTTGAGAGGCCGAGGCGGGTGGATCACGAGGTCAGGAGATCATGGCCAAGATGGTGAAACCCTGTCTCTACTGAAAATACAAAAAATTAGCCAGGCGTGGTGGCAGGCACCTGTAATCCCAGCTACTTGGGAGGCTGAGGCAGAGAATTACTTGAACCTGGGAGGCAGAGGTTGCATTGAGCTGAGATAGCGCCATTGCACTCCAGCCTGGGTGACAGAGTGAGACTCTGTCTCAAAAAAAAAAGAAGGAAAAAAAGAAGCCACATGCCAAGCTCCATGATGATGTCTCAATGCACCTCATCTCATTGATGCCCCCAATGGTGAAGCTTGGAGTGTTATCCTCAAGTTACTGATGTGAAAGCTGAAGTTCTGAATGTTGACATGTCCACAGGTGTACTGCTTTGTGATATAGTAGCCTTGCTGTATTTAAATGCAATAAGAATACTAACGTATTGAATTATATTACTTATTAGAATGCAATAATATTACTAATATTATTTATCAAATACAACAGCAATATCTACAAGTAGTTTATGTATAGTTTTAGAACTGTTTGTGTATTTTCAATTATATTATCTCATCAGGCCTCAATATTCCCTAAAATTTAGGTCTACAATAAATATTCCTTTAAAAAACACATACAAATGAATCAACACACATATTTGAAGGTCACAAATTGCCCTCTGGTCTGCTCTCAAAATTATCTTTTTAAATTGCAGTTATTATCCTATCACCCCTTTGGTTTAAACATTGTAGGGGAGACTTCAAATCTGATTTATCAATAGATCTGAAGCAATTCCAATCATGATTCAAGACTAGGGATCTGGATTCAGCAGATATTTCAAAACCACCGTGTTCTCATTGTCTTTTTGATCAGGGCTATTTCAGCTCTCTACCATCCTGCCTTTCCTGACCTTCAGACTACACTATCTGTGACAGCCTAATGCTCCACTGGGTCTCATGTCATAATAACAGTGTCGTAGAAGAGGTGGAGAGGTGGAGACCAGATCCTTCACTTTTATTCACTGTGAAATACAAGGAGTATGCAATTTAACGCTTATCTTACATGTGATAACTGGAAATTGGGAAGGGCAAAAAAGGGGCTAAGCAAATACTAAAACAATGAGAGAACCTGGATCTGCAAGAGAAGATGTTCTCCGGGAAGAATTCAGCAAGATCAATGGACATAAATTGCTGAAAAAAATCACACTTATATGGTCACTTCTTCCATTTATCTGGAAAATATCCCTGAGCAGTTTTTTTTTAATGCAATGCACAGCGTCACAGTGATATGAGAGAGTGACAATCATGTGATGTGGAAAGGTGGCTTACTCTACAGAAGTATTTGTAGAAATGTATTCATTCACGCTGGACAGCAGGGATCAAAGTGTCTGCTTATTTTGCCAGTGAACACCAGGCCCTGAGTCCAGTGTTCTGTGAAATGCAATGACAGGCTAGTCTGTGTTTCCAAAGACCTCCTCCCACAATCAAAGACTCTAAGGCGTGAGTTTGCAACCATGTGTTCACACTGAACAGAAAATCTTTACACAGCACGTCAACATAGGTGGGCATATTTGATTCCGACTGATTTAGCCATCAAGTCTGATTCGAATGTGACTTTCCAAACAGTGTGAGCATAGCAGGAAGAGGTCTTGAAGTTAAATGAGCTGGTGACATTTTGTAAGGGCCATGCAACCTTCAGCAAATCCTTTAAGATGTCTGAGTCTTAATTTCTTGTTCTATACAATGAAGTTGAGAACTCGCCACATAGAGCTGTCGTGAGAATAAAATTTGTTGACATATTTACTATAGTGTCTTCTCATATTCTCAGAGGTTGGAGAGTTCCTTGCCTTTGCCCCTTGGACCTTGGAGTGCTGCAGATCAATATTGATAAACAGGATGGCATAAATAAGGAGAATAAAGTCCAAATGCCATGGCTTGTTTTTAAGGCCCCCTGTGCTCTGACCTCCTCCACCAGTGTTACTTCCTCTCCTCTCACTGCCATTACTGAACTCCCATTTCAAGTCAGCAGCTTCTCTTAATGACAGGAATATGTTATATTCCTCAGGAGTTTAGAAACAGAGAAGAACTAAGTAATAACGTTTGATCATGATATTGGTAGAGAAGAAGAATATAGACACAGCAATCAAACAAACATGGGTTAAAACCCCAGCTCTGTGATATAGTTAGGCTTTGTGTCCCCACCCAAAACTTATCTTGAATTAGAATCCCCCTAATCCCCAAGTGTCATGGAAGGGACCTGGTGGGAGGTAACTGAATATGGGGGCAGTTACTCTCATGCTGTTCTTGTGGTAATGAGTGAGTTCTCATGGGAACTGATGGTTTTCTAAGGGGCTCTTCCCCCTTCACTTGGCACTTCTTCCTGCCACCTTGTGAAGATGGTGCCTTGCTTCTCCTTCCCCTTATGTCATGATTGTAAGTTTCCTGAGGCCTCCCCAGCCATGCTGAACTGTGAGTCAATTAAATTTATTTTCTTTATAAATTATCCCATCTCAGGCAGTTCTTTATAGCAGTGTGAATACAGGCTAATACACTCTGCCATTTCCTAGCTGCAGGACCTGTGACAAGTGGCTCAGTTGCTTTCACACTGAGCGTCCAGGGCTGTAAAATGATGATAAATCCTACCTCACAGCAGCATAAAGCGAAGATAAGACCTACTTTACAGTGGCATTGTGAGAATGCAACGCACTACCACAAACCAAGTGCCAGGCATAATGCATGGCTTACTGCAGCCATTCAGTAAATCGTAGCACAAATACTAAGAATATCAGAATTCAGGAATCACTACATTATTGTCGTTATATTTCTGAAGGGCAATGAAATTTGGCAGCATGGTTGGTGTGCTAATGCTGAAATCACCTGTTCTCAGAACATCTCTATTTGATTAGTCAAAGAAGTTATTTGTGCTTCAATTCACTCACCTGTAAAAACACCCGAAAGTACAAAAACAGTCACCTTCTTTGTCTGGGAAACCTGCTCATTTTAATTAACCTAAAAGGTTTCTAGCAATTCATGTTTGTAAAGCACTTTGACATGCTAAGAATAAGAGGCAATTTAAATGCAAAATTTTATTATAACAGCTTTTTAAAAAAATAATTATTACTCAAGGGGCTCTCAAGCAAGAAGGAGCTCCTAGAATTCCACACCCCTTATCTAGGAGAAGGTGCCGGGTGGCTATTGAAGAGCCGTGTCTCAAGTACTCCCTGAGAGTTCCTGGAACTCGGCTTCCTTAGCAAAAATAATGTGGGGCAGAGTCAAAATATATCATAAAAGGTAGTAAAACGAGTGATAAGTGTCTTCAAATACCAGCTAAATCTTGATTGCTGCTACATCTACAAATCAAATTTGAATTGCACTTCTGAGCTCTGTCAAAGAAAAAACAGAGCTAGACAGTAGTTAAAGTGGTAAAAACAGACTCTATTCTGGATTATTGAAACAGGAGAAGAGATGCCTCAATATAAAACTGGGTTCAGGTTTGAATACAGCGCAAGTAAGGGGAAATATATAACCAAGGAGCAGGAGAGGGATCAGGGGATGGAAAACAACTAAGAGAAAACATCAGAAGTAAAAGGATTCTGGCAAAACCCACTGAACTGGATTCTTCCCAAAGACAGGCCAGGATGATCAGACATCACCTGGGGATGATACCTGGCACAGCAGTCCCAACCAGACTCTGGCCCAGCCATTTAACAGTATGTAGCAAGGACTAAAACCAGGTTTCCTGGGGACTGCATTTTACTCCTCAGCATCACCTGTCTTTCAATGGGATGATCTTCTTGACCTAAAATTGCCATGGCAACATTGTGGGTAGGGTGGAAGAGGTTACTATACAAACAGGTTATCAGTGACAGATGTGGCTTCTGTTCCATAATTGGTACCTGAAAAAACAAGTGGGTCATCACATTAGCTTGACTCAGAACATCTCTCACCAGGCTATTAGCCTTTAGAAAACACAGAGCTCAATTAACTTTCATGGAAATTGGATTATTTCCTGCCCATTTGAAGGCCTTCATTTATCCACTAGGAGCTGTACAAGGCAAAGGTTCTGGTGAGTACATCCCCGAAAATCTTTGAGGAGGCTCCAGCACAAAGATAATATTCTTCTAGGTTACAAAGAACCTGCATGTAAATTACCAATTATCATTTCATAATGGCCCTGTGTGGTCAGTATGAGAGAATCATAGCACATAGGACAATAAATGAGGTTCAAGATTAAGCAACTAATCACATATGTCATTATTAGGTATGAGTTCAGACCTGCCTGATCCCAAATCCCATGCTCATTCCACTACAACATGTGACCTCAGTGGTCCTCGTGGATTACAAACACCAGACTCATCTTCAAACTCCAAGGTACAGCTTCACAGGCTGACCACATAACATCAGAGGAGGACATGACCTAGGGGGAGGGAACATGTCAACCTGGGTTTCCCTTTGACTGGAGTAGTCAAGGGATACTCCAGTCTCTGTGAATGGGGATGATGCATTAACATTAACAAAAAGGGAAAGAACTTTCTACTGTAGTGCCAGAACTTTCCACTGTTACTGTGTGCCAGAAGCTCTCCCAGGTGCTTCACAGCTGCTCTCTAATTTAATCTTAACCCCCCTGCTTGGGATGTATTATTGTATCTCATGTTACAACGAAAGAAATTGGTGCTTAGAAAGTTTGATTGTCAAATGTTAAAATGTGAGCAAAAAAGGCAGACCTGAAATTTGGAACCAGTTATCGGCTACAGTGCTCTGTAAACTTTGGCCAAGTGCTTTCCATCACTCCAGGCACTTCTAAAGTAATTCAATAGATAACCGAAGCAGTCGTGGTTCCTGGGATGCCAACAATAATGCAGACTCACCTGTGCAAGAAGGGACCCACTGGAGAGCTGCAGTGCAGGTGCGAGGATCATAGGGAAGACAGTGTGGTGAACCAGGCTAAGAACTAAGAGCTATCAGGGTGTTCTTGACAGTCTCATCAGTCAGAACTTGACAAGCTCACCAGGTTCCCACCACTGGGCTGCAGGAACTATAATGTTTTCTTTTGTGTTGACTCATCTTAGTTAAGACTTAAAGTTCCAGGTGAGAGATGCCTTCCTGGCCATATTTAGATAATCAGCCCAGCTTTTGACTATGCTCTTGCAAATAAATGTCTCAGGAATCCTTAAGCCACCCCAGAAGAGGGCATATTTCTGGGTTTACTTTCAACCAAGAGCACACATTCAAAAGGCAATTCATCTAGAGGAAAGTCTGGGTGCTATTAGGAGGGAGAAATGGGTGCAAGATAGTGACAAATAACTAGGACAAAAGTAAAATATGGTCTTTATATTTAACAGATAATATATATAAAGTCCAAAAAAGGTAAAATAAGAATTAGTTAAATATCTGTAACAATACACATGAAATTATTGATGAACTGCATTGTCTAAATCATATCTTAATAAAATCATCATCACTGTCATCACCAAAATCATCATCATTGCTATCATTACAAGATAATATAAATCAGTTCCAGAGCCCGACCACAAACCTAGGTTACTGGACACCTTACCCAATACTCTTTTGACATGAGACATTTTAGAGGTGTCTCTCACAGAGTATAGATGGGAACCATCTTTAGAAACGCAAGATCAATTTAAAATCTATCATATTTCTGAGATATACTCATACTGTAGGCATCATCTAATAGATTGAAAAAGTGGCTATGATATTTCAGGACATGTAACTCAAGAGGTAGAGCCAATTTCCAGGCCCCTTAGTCTGGGTGGTAACTGAATATACAGAAGTGAAACTGTGTGAGTTCCTGAGCCTTCTACCTTGCTATTTTGTTTCTGCCACTACATAACAAAGCCTGTACTAGAATATTGAAAACAGACCTTAAAGAAGGAGAGGAACAGTTAGCACCTGCACCAAGACCCCACACATGTGAGTGAAGCCATCGTAGACCCTCCAGCCTCAGTGGAGGAAGTGCTCGCTCTGGCAAGTGCCTTGGATGACCCAGTGGCTGCTGCATGTGGCTACAATGTTAATGATGAATACAAGGCTGCTGGGATGGATACTTTTTACAGCACCGGAGAGATAACAGAGGAAAATAACAAGATCTAGCCTTCAGACTGTCTACCAACTCAGCTCTGATGAGAGAACAAGTTTGTTTCTGGGGTAGCCCTAAAAGAATCTCTTATTTCATGTAGTCACAGGGAAGATAAGGCTGAAAACCAGAAGTAAAACTTTCTTAAACAGGTTGCAGAATTATGAGGAAAGGTGAATTCACACACCCAGCTAGTCTTTTCTGTGAGCTTTAGGACATCAGTTGGGAAGGAGCAGGACTTTGAAAGGGGGTGTTTCATTGGATTGAGACCAAACTGGGAATCTTTATCCCTCAGCATCACTATTGTGTAAAAAACTCAATACATTGCCTTGAACACAGCCTGAAACACTATTTGCTTATTTTTTCAAACAATAACTTCCTCCAATTAGTACATACATTCCATGAGGGAAAGAATTTCTGCTTGTTTGCTGACTTCACTCACTACCTGAAACAATGCCTACAAGTATCGCCTACAAGTATGTTTTCTCCTTTTGTGACATCCTTTCCAATTCTCTGCTTTCTGACATATAGCTTCTCTGCTTACTTTTTTTCCTTAGGTTAGCTTGAGACCTTGATTCAAATCAGATCGTAGGAGTGGACCTAGTAAGCAAAGATATTTTACCCTCAGCGCTGTGAGAAGGGGGTGGTCTGAAGACTCAGAGAGTGCAGTCACTTATGATGGAGAACATGCTCTGCAAGGAAAGAGCAAAAAATAATCATGGAGCAAAAGAGAGAGAAATTTGGAAGGAAGGAGGAAATAAGGGGGAAAAAGAGAGAAGTGCTGGGAAATCACATACACACAGAGTGATGTGGATTGGACTTGGTTGAATATTTTATACGTCAAGTTCTGTAAGTCTTTCTGCAGTAGGCAAAGGATGTAAAGGACCATTTTATTATCTCCTCCCTTGAATTTTACAAATGTTGGAAACTGAGGGTCTTAAATTATTACATAATCTGTCCAAGGTGCATGAAATAGAACTAGAATACAGCTTGTCTTAGCCTAGCATCTTCAATTTGGAAATAAAAAAAAAAATTAATATGAAGAAGAATAGGATATTATATTTAAAAAAGCCTTGGCAGCTGAATGTCCTTTTATGGACACAATGTATATGTTTAGTTGTGCGTCTGTATTTCTGTGTTTACTATTTTATTTGTTCAACATGAAATATTTAATGAGCACCTACTACTATGTGTCAGGCACATACAACATCCTTTGAAATGAATGCTGTTTATCATCCTCTTTCAATGGGTTTCAAAATGTCAAGTGACAGGATGTAGCTAAGACTTAGGTTAGACCTCACAGAACTAGAGTTACTATTTTTTCCACTGTGTTGTCTCAACCTGACCTCTACCACCAAACACAAAGCAAAATAAAACCAAGCAAATAAAAACATAAAGAAAAAGAAGAGGACAAAAACAATCGAAAACATTCTGGAGAGTAGCCAGGACGTTATGTCAGGCACTTCACAGAAAGCAGAATGTAAAAAGTAATAGATCTTCAATTCGCCAAGTCCCCTGAGTAATGAATTCCAAGCAAACCGCATTGTATCAGAAAGCCCTGCTGTGCTGAGGAGTTCCCACTCCCAGGGGGAAGGACTGACGTGCTCTGGCTGTGTCTATAATTTGATAAGACAAGGACAGCAATGGAGTTTGGGAAACGGATCGATTTTAATGCAATGCCACTGACAAATCAGAAAGGACTACGTGATGGTTATCAGGAGAACATGCCTGCACCTCCTCATCCCTCTATGCGAGGATGGCTTGTCTTTAATTAAGTTAGGGTATTACAGCCCCAGTGAGGCTGCTGCTACTGATGAGTCAGGACTCACCCTACGGCTTGCATTAAAGGGAATGTAAAGACCCCAATAGGTCCTATCTCAAGGCTGTATGTTTGTGGAGTTGTGTGCAGAGGAGAGAAACAGTCCATGATCCACCCTAATGCCAGGCCATAAAAGCCTCATTGCTCATCACATCTGGGTAAAGCAGATTTTATCAATCCCCCCAAATAAAATGGGAAATTAATGTTCCAGAAAAAATAGATTATTGAGACAGAAATTGAAGTCTGATCTATCCATTCAAATATTCTTTTCTTTTTCTCTTTTTCTTTCTTTTTACCAGATCCTATGGCTTCCAAAGACATTCTCCAAAAAGGAGCCAGAAAATATGATCTGCACTCACGAAGTCAGTATTATATGGGGTCCACTTAAATACCTGGATCTTTCACTATGAAGGACAAAAGCAGGAAACAAAAAGCAAACAAAAAAAGACATTTTTCAAAATCTTACATCAAACCTGAAAGGCTGAACTCACACAAATAAAATTGCTAGTTAGTTAATCCAAGACACCTTTATTTTCCAAATTGTCATTCAGCAAATTAATTCACTCAGCAAGTATTTACTAAGCACTGACTGAGGGACAAGGGCTGTTTCCAGCACTGGGAATCAGAGAGCAAACCCAAGACAGGAAGTATGGAACCCTCCTGTTGTGGAGACAACAATAGCAGTAACAAAGAAATGTACTTTATGTCAGGTAAGACTCGGGTTATATGAAGACAAAGAAGGGTAAATGGACAGAGTGCTGGGGAAGTTGTTTTGAATATCAGTGATCATAGAACATCCTCTGTATCATACGTGACCATACACTTTAGGGCTCCAAACCACCCTCTTCTCACAGGAAGTAGAAGATCCTTGTTTACTAGATCCTATGATCTAATTTGGCAAGCTGAATCAAGGCCTCAAGCTACTCTAAGGAAAAAATAAGAAAGCAGAGAAGTCATATGGCAGAGAGCAGAGAAGGGATAGAGAGGTCAGATAAAAAAAAGAAAAAGTACTTGAGGTGGGTGTCAGAATTGTTTGGGGAAGGTGTGATGGTTAATTTTCTAGGTCAACATGCCTGGGCTATGGGGTGCCCAGATATTTGGTCAAACTTTATTCCCAGAGTGTTGGGCAGGGGACTTTTGGATGAGATGCACATTTGCACTGGTGGACTGAGTAAAGCAGATTGCCCTCCCTAATGTAAGTGGGTCACATCAATCAGTTGAAGGCCCCAATAGAACAGAAAGACTACCCCTTCCAAGCATAAGGGTGGACTCCTCCTGTCTGTCATCTTTTCCTTAGATTGCTTGAAACCTTGGTTCAGCTAGATCATAAGAGTGGACCTAGTTAGCAAGGATCTTTTCCTTACTGTAAAAGCTGGAATATCACTTATTTCCAGCCTTTGGACTCAAACTAAAACATCAGCTCTTCCTGTGTGTTGAGCCAGCCAGCACTTGGACTGGAGCTGCACCATCAGCTCTCCTGGACTTCTGGCTCACCAATTGAAGATCTTGGGACTTCTCAGCCTCCATAATCACATGAACCAATCCCTGATCTCATATAATAATATCATGAAACTAACATATTATATTATGAAATATATTTCATAATCACACAAGCCTATACCTTTCTTTCTGTTCCTCTGGAAAACCTAACACGGAAAAAAAAAAAAAAAAAAAAAAAGCTAGGAATCTGAAAAAAAAAGTTCTTGGAAGATAGTAGCTGTTTCCATGGAGATTACTAAGAAGAGCAGAGGGAGAGAGAAAACCAGGATTTAAAAGATGATCTTCTATATTTTATGGGAACCCCTCTTTACACACTAATCTTCGTTTGGGAGATCTTTTCTCAAGAGAGTAAATGCATATTTCGATCTCTTCCATTGTATTGTTGATACAGTCCAATTGTCATTTCTTTTAAACAATTATCTAATATGTTTACCATAAACAAACTGAGGCCACATCAGGCCCAGGTTTACTCACAATACAAAATTATCTGAGTAGCTGCTATCAGACAAGCACCAGGGATACATGATGAAAAAGAACTTACAAATGGGTGTGAAAGGCATTCAAATGCTTCTCACATAAATAATTCATTCATTACAACTGTATTAAGTAGAATAAAAGACAAGCACAAGCTGCTAAGAGAGCTCGTGCTGGGGAAACTAACCTGCTCCAAAGTGCCATAAAGGGATTGAGGCCGGCCTGGATTACAGCTGAGATCCAAGGAGCAAGGAGGGAGAGAAACGAGTGTTCCAGAAAGGATCCCACAGAAGGAGGAAGGGCTCTGAGAGAGGATGGAGCTCAGAGCTGTCAAATGGCTGAGGTGAGAGTGGTTGGACGTGGGGAGGGGGGCAGTAGTGAAGCAGCAGCAGTAACCAATATGAAGGGGTGGTTGTCTAAGTGGAAACTTGGGGAGCAGTCAGGGGCCCACCACTCAGGGCCAAGACCAACTTCAGGATTCAAACTCTGCTGAGTGCATTGGAAGCCTATTGAAGCTACAGAGGAATCTGCTCAGATTTCTTTTTCTAAGACTTCATGTTTTTCAAACAGTTTTAGGTTCATAGCAAAATTAAGAAGAAGGTACAGAGATTTCCTATAAAGCCCCCATCCCCACTCATCAGAACGTCCCCCATTATCAATATTTCTCACCAGAGTGGTGCATGTGTTACAACTGATGAACCTGCATTGACACATCATAATCCTCCAGAGTTCCGAGTTCATTAGGATTCATTCTTGATTGAACTCTAGATGTTATACTTTCTATTGGTTCAATCCCTAGATATACATACATATTATAAATCCATGGGTTTGAAAAAAATAGATAATGATGGCATCCAACATTATGGTATCATACAGAGTAGTTTCACTGCCCTAAAAATCCTGTGCTCTGCCTCTTCCTCCCTCTCTACCTGCTGACAACCACTAATATTTTTATTGTCTCCATAGTTTTTCTTTGCCCAGAATGTCAAGGAAAAGCTATGCCTTTGCAGGCTAGTATCTTTCACTTAGCAATATGCATTTAAGTTTCCTCCATGTCTTTTCATGGTTTGACAGCTCATTTCTTTTCAGCCCTGAATATTTCGTTGTCTGGATGCTGCACAGTTTATTTATCTATTTAACTACCTAAGGACATCTTGATTGCTTCCAAGTTTTGGCAGTTATGAATAAAACTGCGATAAACATACATGTGCAGGTTTTTGTGTGGATATATGTTCTCAACTCCTTTGGGTAAATACTGAGGAGCACAATTGTTGGATTGCCTGGTAAGAGTATGCTTAGTTTTGTAAGGAATGGTCAAACTGTCTTCCACAGGGATTATACCATTATATCATTTTGCATTCCCACCAGCCATGAATCAGAGTTCCTATTTTTTTTTCCATCCTTTCCAGCATTTAGTGGTGTTGATGTTCTAGATTTGGTCATTCTGATAGATGTGTGGTGGTATCTCGTTGCTGTTTTCATTTACATCTATCTGATGAACTATGATGTGGAGCATCTTTTCATATGGTTATTTGTTATCTGTACATCTTCTTTGGTGAAGTGTCTGTTATAATTTTTGGCTGACTTTGTAATCTGGTTGGTTACCTTCTTATTGTTGAGTTTTATGGTCTTTGGGATGCCAAAGATCCTTCTCTTTCCTTACTCAGCAAGGGCTCATTAGCAGTTGACTCAGGATCTGTCAATCAGTCATCTTCTATCCTGAAGGAATGATGCAATAATGCAAACATTTATTGAGTGCCGTCTGTGTCCTAGACACTGTGCTAAACTATGTGAATTATCTAATTTACGCCTCACCTGATAAAATTGGTACTATTATTATCTCAACTGCATAAACAATAAAACTGAGGCCTATAAAGTTTAAGTAATTTGACAATTATCATGAAACTAATATACGACATGCTGTGATCCAAATCCAGGCAGTCTGGCCCCAGGGTCTGCTGTCTGGACCAACACATTCTACTGCTTTTAAAAAATGGCTACAGACTAGCACACAGGCCCTGTTCATCCAACGGGATAGCCTTGACTAATTATAAACCCTGCCCCTTAGCCTCAGAGGTCCCTGCAGCTTCTGCTCAGTTCTGAACTAAATTTCTACCATGTTACTAATTCAGCAATTCCCTCATATTCTTCCAAACCATTCCCATTTTGTTGAAGATGATCGAGTTGCGTTCTTGTTTGCTACCAAGAACCTTGACTGACACACTTCTTGTTGCATATGCCATGTTGTTATTGGGGTAGAAGTTACTGAAATGGTTCTTGGATTTTAACAAACGGCAATTACTTGGACAGCAAGAAGATACTTGAAGAAATCCTAAAAATGGAGAAGGTCTTGAAGGATGAAAAGGAAGCAACAGTAGCTATACATGCTGAGTACAGATGTCCTATGAGTCATCTGGGGACATTCAGAGTAAGGGGACAACCTCTACAGCAGAATTTCCTATGAACAAGCTTGAATGGTGAAAAATCACAAGGAACCAAATGAACGTAGAGGTTTGAGGTATTCAGTACAAGGGCAACTAACTCTTTCGTCAACTGGAATAAAGAGTTTGCTATGAGCATGTTTACTAATCTTTGAATGGCTCCTCTTTCACTACAGGTGTGCTCCTCTAAAGCCAGGAAATCCGTACTATTCAGCAGTCTACCCCCAGCATCCCCAACAGCGCCTGACACAGATAAATGTCCACAAATATTTGGTAAAAGATGGACTTATAGATGGATGGGCAAACAAACAAATGGGTAAATACAGGAATGAGAGATGTTTCGAGACATTTTGGTACAGTCTGTGAGATTTAACATATTAGAAAAATGATGGCTGATGGCACAGCCCATATTTTCTCCTTCATTCCTTTTCACCTTGCCCATAATTTATATAATTAATATAAGTTGCATTTAAATGCAGACAAAATAAAAAAATATCACTTTGTAGGCATAAAAGTCACAAAACAATAGTAATTTTATTATACCATGCCCCACAATTTCTTATTTCATCCACCCTATCGTCTTTTTTCTTTTCTTTTTTTTTTTTTTTTTTGAGATGGAGTCTTGCTCTGTTTGCTCAGGCTGGAACGCAGTGGCATGATCTCGGCTCACTGCAACCTCCACCTCCAAGGCTCAAGCAATCCTCCCACCTCAGTCTCTCAAGTAGCTAAGATAGGACACCACACCCGGCTACTTTTTGTAGTTTTAGTAGAGATAGGGTTTCACCATGTTGGCCAGACTGGTCTCGAACTCCTGACCTCAGGTGATCCACCCACTTCGGCCTCCCAAAGTGCTGGGATTACAGGCGTGAGTCACGGTGCCTGGCCCCAGTCCGCTTTTCAAAGTGGAGGTGACCACAGTCTACAAAGAGTAGGACTGAGAGGCCCAGGAAAAACAAAAGTGTGCACACCAAGACACAGAGAAGTGGCGCTTGCTCCAGCTTCTACATAGACATCCTGCTGTGTCTTTTCCATGTCACTACACTGTATTAATTATCTAACCTGGTTAACAAATTACCTAGATACTTGGCAATTATAAACAATAACCACTTACGAACTCACAGTTTCTGTGGACACGGGATTCAGAAGTGGCTTAGCTGGATCCTCTAGTCTAGGGTCTCTCATTTAAGTTGCAGTCAAAATGTCAGTTAGGGTTACTGTCATCTCAAGGCTCAACTGGGGCTGGAGAATCCATGCTCAGAATGTTCATTCCTCTGTTTGGCAAGGTAGTGCTGGTTGGTGGCAGGTGCCTTAGCTTTCCTGTGCACCCGTCCATGAGACGGCCTAGGTGTCTTCATGGCATGACAGTTGGTTTGGCCAGAACAAATGATCCAAGAGAAGGAGGAGGAAGCTACACCTCCTGTGAGCTACCCGTGGAAGTTCAGCTCTGTCATCTCCACAATGTCCTAGGAGTTATGTGGGTTAACGTGGGAGAAGACTAGTAGCTCATGAATAGAATACAATATCAGAAAGTGGGGATCATGGAGGGGCATCTCAGCAGCTGGACAGCACTCAGAAGTTAAAAATGAGTTTCAGGAAAGATGCAAGTCTGTAAGACCGAAAGCCAAGGCACTCTCAGGGCTGCTGTCATTATCTCTGTAACATCATTGCCTACTATGGGGACATCAGCTTTTTTGCCCACTTTCAGAAATTCCGCTTGTGAAAAGTTCACATTACAAACAGATGCTCATTTTGGAGGAGTGCTGATAGGTTATCAATAAATATTCCATATGTAAAATACCTATTATTTATACAAGAATATTTACTGTAGGCACTCTAACAAATTCCTGCTCCTGCCTTCTCTCATGTAGGTCCAAGTGACAAAAAAAAGAGGCAAAATGACTATCTTCATGATGTAAGAGAAGTATATGCCCATTCCCTGCTAGTCCCAGACTCCCTCACCTCCACAAACAAAAAGAAGCTTTCTCTTGCAGCTGGGGATTTGCTCAACTAGCAGAATGCTGTAGATCAGCCAAAAAAATAAGCAGAATCCAGGGTGCCACATACAGTTAAGGGTCAGGGTCCAGAGTCCAGGTCACTCCATAGAATCAGCAGGGCCCATATTGCTGTTCTTAGCCTCCTTTTTAGAAACAGTAGAAGATGGTTGTCCAGAGAGCAGGTCTTGGAGCCAGGCTGCCTAGGTTCAAATCTCAGCACCCTACATGTTATTTTTGTGACATTTTCCAAGTTACTTAAACTTGATGGACCTCAGCTTCAGTGCCTATATAGTGAAGATAATAATACTACTGACTCCATCAGGTGAGGGCAGATTAAATTATGTAATCCTCATAAAGTAAAAGGATCTTTGCTATGCTTTTGCCAAACTTACTCTCTCCTTATTTCACTAAAGAAAAATCTGATTCTTGGGGGAGAGTGTGTGGTTTTCCCCAAGGTAATATAGATAGTCGAGCTATGCCTGCAACTCATGCACGGACTCCCAGAACCGGGGTGGGTCACTGAGTTAGTCCAGACCGGATGCAGGAGAAGAGAATAAGGCAGGTAAAAAGGAAGGTAATTGCACAAAAACTCCCTTTAATTCCACTGTTTTTAAAATTTAAAAAAAAAAAAAGAGTAATTTTGAAAATGCCTTTTGAAAAGCAGCCTAAGTGTTTAAGCCATGGACTTGGCCAGGTTCTCTTCAAAGGCCAATTCTCCAGGCCAAAAAATGGGATCAGGTACACGTGAAGTGGATGACTGGAACACAGCCATGTTTCAGTGACCCATTTTCTCCTTCATTCGTCAAATGGAAAATGACTGCCCTAGATGCCTCCCTTAAGTGATGGCTTTTGAGGGATATTAGAGTCTTAGTGCCGCTGGCAGAGGTTACAAAATAACTGTCAAATCCCAGCATCTTCTCCTGGAAAGAACCTGGGAGTTTAGCTATTTGAACCACCTACTAAACAGAGGAAGAAACGGAGGCCAAACATATTCTAATATTGTCTTGATACTGCAGAGTAAATAACTGCAGAACCAGGGCTAGTACTAAAGCCTCACTCTGCACTCTTTCTTCCCCCATCACTCAGGTCTTAATTTAAAAGTCGATGAGGGGGGCAGGATTCTGTAAACATAGATTTGTTTCCGTCCATCCGGAGGAGTCTCACTTTCATGCTATTGTGGCTTCACACACAGAGAGCGCCACTAAATTTAGAATCAGAAGGGATGGAAACAATTAACTACTGCGGACCTACTGTGCACCAGGCATCTGCTCCTTGTCTCATGCACAGCCTGTGTTGCCCACAATGCTGCAGACTCCACGAGAACAAGAACTCTGTCCACAGTTTCTCACCTTCGTGTCACTATCCCTCAGCCCAGGGCATGGCATGTAGTAGACATTCAATAAACATATTGAGTCAATGTTCTCACTTAAATCGTAAGATAACAGATGAGCACTGAATTATAAATTAGGGAACTTAGCTGAAATTGGTTGAAAGATGTGTTCAAGCCATTCAGAGTGTAAATGTGGGAACTGAGCGTAATTTTGTGACCTTCAGAAAGAGGAAGTCCTTGGGGGATCTACTTTAATGTAAAAGTAAGATGGCTTCAAATCCAACAAATACAGTGTTGCTGGCACATAGGACCTTTCAAAGTACTCTGGAGGTTAAATGTGTCTCCAAGCAGTTACACTGGCTCTGCCTGTTTACTCAGCAAATTCTCTTTCATTACAGATAGGAGAAATGTAAACTGCAGTGGGACCTTGGGCTGCACAATTGTCATAGATTTCAAAGTCACTAAAGTCCAAATTAACCAGGGTTTCATATTCTTCACATTCCAAGTACTTGGTCTGACAGCATCTCTTAAGATTCTAGCCAACAATGCAAAATGAAGCATAATACAGATGACATAATAATAAACAATAACAATGTCCTAATAATTATAAAGTGCCAGACATTGTTCTGAGAGCTTTCCATGTATTACCTAATCTGATCCTTAAAACAAACCTAAGATGTAGGTTTTTATTATTACCATAATAACCCCCATTTTATGGAAGAGACAATTGAGGAAGAAATAAATATCTAGGCCCAAGAGATCAACTGCTTCTACATTCTGGCTCTGTTCTTTCTTGTCGAGCATTATTCTCCTTGTGAATGGACGGGTAGGTGGGTATGTGGGCAGATGGATGAATAAATGGATGGGTGAATAAAAGGATGGGAAGAGATGGGAATCAGCAAGGGGTCCATCTCCACTATGGTGGTACAGTTTCGAAGTACCTGACTTCACGCATAATTCATGCTGTAGACAGCTATTGCAGTGGCTGAGTCCTGCTGGATTGGTTTGGAAGGCCAGGAATGGTGGTTATGTGTACAGGCTCTGAAATCAGATCTACACCCTCCATATGCCAGATCCAGACCTACAAGCTGTCTGCCTTTGTGTATGACTTTTCAGAGCCTCAATTTCTGTCTCTATAAATGGGAAAAATAAACTATCTACTCAGAAGTGTACGTGAGGACCGAATGTAATGTCAGCACATAGTAGGTGGTCAGTACATGTGTTGAAAGACTGAGTGAACAAGTCACCAACATATCACTGGCAGCCCACAAGGATTCAACAGGTCTCCCTTATGTTATGGTTTGAACGACACAATCACCCAAACACAACAAAACTGTGAAAATCCCCAGATTTATACTTTAAATCCTCACAAATATCATTGGGTATATAGCCGAAATATTTTGGCTTCACTGACATTGAAGTCATCAAAATGAACTAAGAGCTAATTGCAATTTACAAAGTCAGGTAATCTTCCTAATCCTTTGTATCTTTGAACTGCAGATTTGCAATTTGCCAAAAACAAGTCCATTTCTAAGGAGGGTGAAGGGAGTGGGGAGGAAGTATTTTCACTGGGAGACTACAAGGTTAGGACAGGGTCTTAGCTTCTGTGTTTTGCTCCTTCAGTGTAATCCATGCTCCCAGCCTAGGGAGAAGGCATTATCTAATGCCTAAGTGGGAAATCCCTGCCCACAAGGTCATGAGGCTGGTGGGTGGTGGATTTATCTGACTCTTCTATAGGCAGCTCTATCAATTCCTATGTAATGATTATGTCTCCAGCTGGAAAAAAAAAGATCATTTTAAAGCTTTCCTAGGACTCATCATTACTAAAATATACACCAAATGGTGATTTCTACCATATTCCCTTGATCCTCTTTAGAAGCACTTTTTTCTCTATCAAAGAGAAGATGAAAAGGACATTCATGTTGTAAGGGAAAGCAAAGGCCTCACTGGTATGCTCGACATACATCAGTACTTCTCAAGACGAAGGGAAAACCGGATGGTGGAGACAGAAACCACGCTTCCTTCCTGGAGTCATACCCCATTTCTCTCACCGCGGACATGGAAAGATAAAACGGGGGAAGGACGAAGAAAATCATCCTGGGAAGCTTTGGGGAGAACAAAACTGGGACAACAAAGAACATGTGAAAGAAAAATAAAAGGAACAACAACAACAACAACAAAGCCTTACATGTGGAATTAAAACCATAGGTGATAAAAGAACGGAGAAATGCCTCTAGAAAAGAGAAGGGATGGCTAGCAACTCTCCACACTAGACCTAAGAAGACGAGCGGGAGCCAGAAGAAAAGGAAGGGGATATGGGATGTAAGTGTGTGCGGACACACAGAGGGAGGGAAGGGTGTGGAGGTGTGGGAAACGGGGCGTGGCAACAGGCATCTCCAACACTGAGCAGGCATGAGAGCCGTGGCAGAGATGGCTAGAGATGGTGTAGGCCATGGAAAGTACTGTGAGCCACTGCAGGGCCATATTGTCACAGTGTCTAGACTGGAGTTTCTCAAGGTGTGATACTCATACAACTGCCTCAATATCACCCCAGATGGTTGCTAAAATTTCAGATCCCAAGTCCTCCCTGAGACTTAGCCAATTTCACAAGACAGAATGTAGATGATGAGCATGGCGCCACCAAGCCCCAGTGGTGATCCTTGTTTACACTGAGCTGGTGACTCTCTACCAGGCACAGGGGAGTCACTGAAGTCTTTGCAGCAGGAAACTGACATTCATGTTTCACTTTACAAGGATTTTTATCATCCTTTATGCCTTTATAGGATTTACAACAATCATCCATTTCATATATAAAGTATACATTCTTGCCCAGGCATAGTGGCTCATGCCTGTAATCCCAACACTTTCGGATGCTGAGGCAGGCTGATTGGATGAGGTCAGGAGTTCAAAACCAGCCTGGCCAACATGGCAAAATCCCATCTCTTCTAAAAACACACACACAAAATTAGCCAGGCACCCTGATGGGCACCTGTAATCCCAGCTACTTGAGGGGCTAAGGCAGGAGAATCACTTGACCCTAGGAGGCAAAGGTTGCAGTGAACTGAGATTGCACCACTACACTCCAGCCTGGGCAACAGAGCTAGACTACATCTCAAAAAAAAAAAAAAAAAAATTAGTTGGACGTGGCACACGCCTGTAATCTAGCTACATGAGAGGCTGAAACATGAGCATCACTTGAACTTGGGAGGAAGAGGTTGCAGTGAGCTGAGATCATGCCAGCCTAGGTGACAGAACGAGACTCCATCTCAAATAAATAAATAAACAAAGCATACATTCTTATGAGCACATAGTAGCATACTTACATATTCCCATACTAAATTATAAGTTCTGTGAAGGTGGGAACCTTGTCTTTTTTCTGTTTACCTTTAAAGCCTTAAGAGTTAACACAATGGTAACCTGTCACATGAGGAATTCAATATTTATTAAGTGAACAAATTCACAAATAAATTCAGTCTGTCAGGAGTCAAAATGACACATCAGAAGATGGAGATCTGAGGCAAGGTGGGAAACTTGGATAATCCAGGTAAGAGGGTTATGGCCTGAAATAAGATGGTCAAGGTTGCTTTGGGGAGGAAGGAGCAGAGTAGAAAGAATCTGAAAATATTTCCTGGATTTGACACGGATGGCCATTAGATCAAAAGAGTTGGTACATGTGTCCAGAGAATTCCATGCTTCCTTCCTGGTACCAAATCTACTACCACTCTGGCCCACGGTCTGTTTCTGTAAATAAAGCTTTATTGGAACACAGCCATTTATTTATGTATTGTCTGTGGCTGCTTTCTCACTATAAAAGCAGAGTTGAGTAGTTGAGTCGGGGACCATATGGCCTGGAAGACCTAAAATATGTACCATCTATCTAGCCCTTTACAGAAAATGTACTCTGACCCCTGATTTAGGAGCTCATTTAGTTCTCTGCTGTTGTAGAAGTTACGCTGAATTCAGAGGGAGTAGCAAATGATAATTTTCCAGCAGCACATGGCTAATTTAAGCAGAGGCAAAGTGAAGTGTGGGATTTCTGACTTGCGAAATTGCCAGCATGTACTGGTGGCCACACAGTGCATGTGTGTGAAATTCCCTACACAGGCAAGCCCAGGGAATACAGCAGAGGCTGGGCGTCTGAATCCACGCAGCACTCCCACTCCCCATCCCCAAATCAGCCCAGAGCAAAAGGACCTGGGGAAATTTATGATCACAGTTCCTCTATAATTTTGTGATGAAGAATGACAGGGATTTGCAGGAATCGTAGCTGGTAGAACAATCAAAGAAGGATATTAAAGGACTCAGGCTATTTTACCATAAACGTCAGTAGTCTCCAAAAGTGTCAGTTCTTGGGCAGTAAGAGGATTTGTTGATATTTTTCCAAAGCCACTTTTCACAATTGCCAGAATACTATGAGGGAAGAAAACCAGATAAACAAGGCAGAAACTAGAAGAAGGCACGAAACAGCAGTGGCAGGGACAATTATAAATCTCCAGGGCTGCAGGATCCTGAACTCATAAAATTGAAAAGGCACTTCAAAAAGTCCTCCATGTCCGTGACAGTCTGTCACTAGAGAGGGCTTTCCTCAGATTATCAACAACCATGAAGCTCTCTAATGCCTTATCAACAGTCTCAAGGACCAGCCGATCATGAGAAACACAGGCTGTATTGATTGAATACTCAAACTGTGGGATGATGATGATGAATGGCCAGTTTTTCTCTGTCTCATCCTCTTCAAGCATAACTCCACCCTGAACCTCAGCTCTTTACAGACCCTGACTCTGATCTGGACTGAAGTAGGGCTCAGACTACTGCAGAGGGGGCCCTGGCATTGTGCAACCAAAGCTCCTATATTCAGAGAGCTTGGATTTTCCTGTTTGCTCTTCCAATCTACAGCAAAGGGAACTGGAGAGCTAAGAAGCAGGCCCCCTTTGAAAGTCTGTGAGTCACTTTAAAATAGAGATTGGCCATGGACCCTGGGTCCAGAAAGCATCAGTTTAAATCCCAGGCGGCCTAAGGGAGTTACTTCATACATCCTTGTACTCTGCTCTATCAGCTGTACAATGAATAGAACCATAGAACTTTCCTCCTCAATTTGCAATACGGATGAACTGATTTAATATATGCAAAGCACTGTGAATGAGGCCAGCCCGTAGGAAGCATCCTGTAAGGATTAACTACTGTTTTGTTGTTGTTGTTGTACCAATAGTTTAAGCCCTTACTTTGGGTGATACATCATGCTAAGCAGTTTCTATTCATTATCCATTCCATTCATTATCACATTTATTACTAGAAGGCAGACACAATACCTACATTTTGCAGATGAGGACATTGAGGCACAAGTAAGGGATATAATTTGCTCAGAGGCACATGGCTAGTAAGCAGCAGAGCTGGGAATGGAAGATTCCATAGACTGTCTGGCTTCAAAGCCTATGAGTTCAACAACCCAGTGCTATACTGCAGTGCCTGAGACACCCACAGCCCCAGAAGCTAACGCCTTCCTCCAAATGCAAAACAAGAGCCTGGAGGGTGAAACACACACACCCTGGAAGTGGAGATAAAGGGACATGGCAAAGGTCCCAGAGCCAATTCACACCAACAGGGGCTTCACCCAAACATGGCAGGGACTGTCTAACCCAAGAGTTTTTCATTCTCAGGCCACCCCATGCCTTGGAGTATACATTTGTGCCTGCTTCAGACTATTAAGATTGGGGAAAAGAAGACAGTTATTCATTCTCCAGCATTTCTTCTAGGATGGTCCTCTAGGTGACCCTGTTTTGACTGAGAAATAAAAGAATAAATATTCTGGGAGGCTTCTGGAAGGATTTTTTTTTCTATTAAAAAAGAACAGACGAGGAAGAAAAATGGCTGGTGCTGTACTCCTGTTTTCTTCTGCCCTGAACACAGATGTGACGTTGGGAGCTGTGGTTATTCTACTACAACAATGTGACAACAAGGCAATAGCTAAGGATGGCAAAGAATAACTCTACCCCGAACCTCAGCTCTTTACAGACCCTGATTCAGATCTGGACTGAGGTAGGGCTCAGACTCCTGCAGAGAGGGCCCTGGCATTGTACAGCCAAAGTTCCTGTATTCGGAGAGCTTGGGTTTTCCTATTTTCTCTTTCAATCCACAGCAAAGGGAACTGGTGAGACAAGGATCAGATGCTCATTTAAAAAACAGGGAGTCAATCCTTTGTTATAAGTTTCTTTCTTTTTTAATGTCCTGTCACTGGTCACCTCCAGGCTAGTTAACAGGAGTTGAAGCTACTATTCACCAGGTATACTCTTATGTAAAGCTGACAGCAGTCCTGGCTCACACTGCAAGGCAGCTGAGACCTGCAGGGGTGTCAAGCACACACCTGAGCCAGAAAGTGGACCAGGTGCTGGGGACGCATCCTGGTCATCAAGGAAACAACTCACCAATTCTCATTTGTAAAGTAAGGGAAAAAAGCCAGATGTCAGCAAAGGTCTGTTTGAGTTCTAAGATGTTACGACTTTCCGTAATGAAGAGATTACAAAAAGTCCTTCCCAGAGGATTTGAGAAGCCCAGTGACATGATGAAAGCAGAGAACACATATAATAAATTACCACAAACACATTTAAATGTGACCTCAGGATTGACATTTAACTTCTCTTGGTTTTCAAGTCCATGTCAAGGTATGCAAACGAAATGTTAAGCCAACACTCTAATTCCATAGGGCTAGCTATTTAGGACCTGTGCAAGGTTCCTTATACATACTGCATTTAACCCTGAAGAGAACACTATGAAATGAGTAGGATCACTCTCTTTGATAAAACATGAAGCTCAGACTTCAGTAGTCTATGTAAATTATCCTAGGACCTCACAGTCAACCATGACTATTGGATTTAAACCCAGGCCTGCCTTTCTCTACAAGACATAGCCACGTTGGCACTGCCCCTTGATTTCTTTTTAAAACCAGCACATACTCAAAAATGATGATCTTCTCTCTGTATCGTTCAACCCACGAGGGTAGGAGAAGGTTGCTAATAACCGCCCACCCAGAGCAGCATGATTCATGTGGCTGTCATCCTGCCTGAATGACACATATGAGCTGTCAGCCTTCTCTCAGAAGCCTGAGTCAACTCTATGACCAGCTGAATCAATTATCCAAGGTTGGCTTGATAGAGGATGATAATAATGATGATGATAATGATGATAAATCCATCAATGTAAATACTTCCAGAAACAAAGTAGAAATGAGAAGAAAAAGAAAGAAAACAAAGTATTGCATATGTATGTAACATGTAATAATATATGTTAAAAGTATTCCACATATATATGTATATATGTACATATATGTGGGATACTTTGTTTTCTTTCTACTGATTTCTTCTTTGTCTTATGCCAAAGGCCATTTGGGGACAACACATTGTTCCACTGCTCTTGGCATTTATTTTTGTTTTCATAACTGTGCAGAATACTTTCCTATTTGGTAGAGCAAGTCACATCGAAGTTCTTTCAAGGATTCACAAGGGTGGGATAAAGGTTCCAGCGTCCTGCTATGAATGAAGTCAACTCCAAGGGAGGCAGTTTTACTGCTGAGTGCATATGTTTAAGAAGAGTCAAGAAAGAACTCCAGAGCTGTGGGTTTCCAACTCTCACCAGAGGGTGTGCAGGTCCTAGAAGGCTTCCTGGAGTCACTGGGGAGAGGAGGGTAGGGTAAATGCCAGGACGACTGAGCCAGGCTCAGGACCCCAACTCATAATTTAACCCAAGTAGCTCTTCTCTGTGTCCATTTTCTATATAGGAGTTTTCTGTTCAACATCATTTGTAAAAAAAGGGAGTCGGTGCCTTTTAATATAAAAGAGAAAATGCTAGGGAATTATCTATCTGGCAAGCACCAGTGTAAGGTGCAAAGAAACAAGGTAGGTCAAGATGTGGAAATGAAAGGCGGGAGGTCCAGAGAAAATCTGAAGCTAGGCCCAGATCTGGGGAAAGTCACTGCCCTGCCCAACCTGGCTGAGTTTCAACCACAGCTTCTCTGATGTTTCTGAGTGGTCAGTATCTATAATTTCCTCTGTATTCTCATCCAAAAATTAACTAACAGCAGGCTATTTGTATTACATTTTCATAATAACTGAAAGACCAAGAAATAATAATAAATTATTCCCAAAAGAACATCATAGCACTCGAAATGTTTGTGATCCCAGGCAACCGGCACATCTGTGTTAATAAATAAAACTGAAGATCTCAGTTCTAAAAGGAAGTTTCTATTCCTAAGTTTTTGGTGAAAAGCACATATGGAGTCCTTGCTTCATCGGGTTCTGTTGCTAATCGGGTTGAAAGAAAGAGAGATAGAAAAGAGATAGTAAGTATCTTCAGATTCTTCCAAAGCTAATGGGGATGAAAAGTACAAGTACCAAATGATTATAATTCAAAGTAGAACACATACAGTTAGAACATTGACAGTAGGAAAGGCAGGGCCAGCCGGAGTTAGAAAACGGAGAGACCACTGAACCAAGGAACTCAAGAAGGGTGGGAGAGGATTATATCAGGAAAGGGGGTGGGTGTTGGGGCCTCTAGATAGAGCAAAGTCCACTGTAAAAAGTTTCATAGCCATGGTGAAGCAGGAAGAGCCTGGAATCCCAGTTCCACGACTTCCAGGCCGCAGCACCTGTGCTTCAGCTCCTCTGGGTAAATGGCTTGTCTGAGTGTTTTGAAGACACCATGGTATAATTTCTGGGGTGAACATATGGCACTCCACAAATACCAAAGGTCCTGTAACCAAGTGGCAACTCAGGAGGAGTGCATTGAGAAAGAGGAAGTAGCTGGCATAGGCACCTCTTTCAGGGAGGGAGTTAGTAAAGAGAAGCAGTAGTAAGATGTAATCTAAGACGCTGCAGAAGGGAAGGAAGTTTCAGAAGGAAGAGGCTTGAATTTGGCCCCTGAGCAATCCTGAGGAGAAGCGTCAAGTAGAATGAGATTTTAAGATATAAAGCAAGGCCCACTAGTCAAGAAACCCTTTGATGGGTAGTAATTATCATTATTAAAATAACCAACAGGTATAGGGTGCTTAAAATAGAAAGTATGCTGCATTTTTGAGTTGTATGATCTCATTTGATTTGTCTACAATGCATGAGATAACAGTACCTTGCATTTATTTTAACAGAAAAGGAGACTGAGGCCGAGCGCACAAATGTCTGTATTCACTCATTCCTTCATCAGGTAGTATTTGACTGTCGGAGCCATGTGTGTCAGGCACTGCTAGACAATGGAAGTGAAGACAGGAGTAAGGGGCATACCATCCTTGACTTTAAGAAGGTTGCAGCCTATCACGGTGAATGGGGAGATGGCTGACATGTCACTGAGCAAATATCAGCCCAGCGGATACCTGGCTTGGACCTGATGCTCAGGATAGATTCTTTACTCCCTCCTGAGACGCAAATGGACCTCTCTTTGGTCTGTATGCTTTATTCCTAGGGTGGGGCTTGGACCTGATGCTCAGGATAGATTCTTTACTCCCTCCTGAGACGCAAATGGACCTCTCTTTGGTCTGTATGCTTTATTCCTAGGGTGGGGCTTACCAAATAGCCTCCTTTCAGATCCAGAACTTCAGACCTCCAGGCCTCTCAAAAACCTCCCGCCAACACATGGCACAGGATGCCAAGAGAGAAAAACAATACCCACCCCTTAGAACAGAGGTTTAATTTGCATTGCTGAGCCCTCTGGCCTCAGTGATATCCATAGACAGGGTCCTCTTGGGTGTCTTCTGAACACATGAAGCATTAGCCATAGAATTCTGGACAAAGTGAATATTCTAAGAAAGGAGGGAGGAAGACAGGAGGTTTGCCAAAGCGACAGTGAAATTCCGAAATGGAAAAAACCAGAATGGAAGGATTTCAGGATATTCTTCCATCATCCCAACAGAGATCCTTGCGGCTGGATGACAGTGGGCCCACTGCCCAGAACATCAGAAGAGAAAAACAAGTCAGCACATATCCTCACAGGAAAGGCATCCAATCATTCTGTACTGCCGCAGTAAGTGCCCCGGCTGCACTGCCCCTATGCTGTCCCTGGAGTGTGGCCCTCAGCACCACAGACACTGTCTTTCTGTACCTTGGCACTTTGAATGTACCCGGCCATATGTTAAGACTTTTGCGAATGCAGAAGAATACATTCAGAGTTGAGAAGAACTACAGGTTTACTCATTATTTAAAAAACAATTAGTGAAGAAACAGCCACAAGCTGGAATCACAGGCTTGAGGGCAATTTTGCAATTAAGAAAATTGGAGGCTGCTGTTTCAGGAGACAAACTGTCAAGTCAAAAGCAGGAAGACAAAGGGATACACAAACCGAGCCGGGCTCTTGTGGTATCCAAGTCAATGCTGAGACCTGATTGAGGTAGTTCTGAGCTAGAGGGAAAGGAAGGGAGCAGCATTCACCGACGTTGCACTTATCAGGTGTTTAGACCCAAAGGTCATCTGCCAATTGCCCGTCATGGTCCTTTTCTAGTAGATGTTTTTGAAGTGCCCACTCTGCACCTGGCCCTACACTCAGATCTCGCAGGTGCTGCAAAGAGTCCATCATATCCCCAATTTACAGATGGAGCATCTCAGGCTTCAAGGTCACTTTGTCCTAAGATCACACAGTAAGTAAGGGGTGGCACCACAAGCAAACTCAGGGCTGATCAAATCCAAATGCTTTGTCTTTTTCACTGATGGATCTTCCTCTCTAAAATCCTCTCTCGTGCCCATGCACGCTTTCTAACCCCCCAGAAATGCAATGTCCATTCTTTGGCCTCTCTTGGTGTCATCATTTGAGGCTTGTGCCTTTGCCCAACCCACTCTTTGCATAATGCAACTACATAAAGCCAGCAGAGCTCCAGGAGCACAGCCCTGCAAACAGCAAAAAGCCTCTTCCCTCTCAGCTGAGTGTGACTTGTACCCAGCCTCCTGCTCATCCCTCATCTCATGTTCACCTAGCTGCTGACTTGTCACTGTACATCCTGGTGCAAGTTTCACCTGATTTTTTTTTGGATGGAGTTTCTCTCCGTTGCCCAGGCTGGAATATGCAGTGGTACAATCTTGGCTCACTGCAACCTCCGCCTCCCAGGTTCAAGCAATTCTCCTGCCTCAGTCGCCCAGGTAGCTGGGATTACAGGCATGTGCCATCGCACCCAGATAATTGGTTTTTGTTTGTTTGCTTGTGTTTTTAGTAGAGACAGGGTTTCACTGTTTTGGCCAGGCTGGTCTCAAACTCCTGAAATCAGGTGATCTGCCTGCCTCGGCCTCCCAATGTGCTGGGATTACGGGCGTAAGCCACTGTGCCTGGCCCCACCTGATCTTTTAAATCTGATCTATGGCTTTAGCCTGGACAGTATGTTCTTCCCTCTTCCAACAAGAGCTCCGGGTCTTGCTCATATGCAGAGGACCTGGAAGGGGCCTGCATTGGAGGGTAAAGGCCCTCTGAGTCAAGAAGACAGACTGGACCCTGCTCTTGACTCCTCTTGTCTGGCACTGAAACTAAGACAGATCAAAGTAAGCAAGAGAGCTGCACTGTGACCCAGTTAAAGAGAGTGGGTCAGAATCTCGGTCAGGAGAGAGAAGTAGGTCAGTGGCAGGCTGAGAGCAAAGCAAATCTGGAGACGAAACTGGAAAACCCAAGAGATGATGCCTGTGAGTAGACAAGAGCAGGAACAAATGCACCAGGAAAGGCAATGTGACCAGGTGGGCAGCTCCATCAAGAGTCTGAGATTCAGAGTGGAGGATGCCAGCACCATGTTCCCTGATGACGCTTTCGTGGAAAAGCGGGGGCCTCGCACTAGAATGTGTTCACTAATGTTAGCTGGAGAAATTAATGACTGAACAACTGAATTTAAATAAGAATGACGTTGTGTCTTACAAGATGAGAAGTAAGGACAAATTAATAATCGATGCCAATGCAATGAGTGATATATCAAAAACTACTCTATTTTTAAAGCTCTTGGTTAACTATATGGAGGGCTGGGATGTTCTGTTTAATTTACTTCATGTCTAGTTCAGGAGATGAGCTAAAAGTTTTACGTCAACCTCAGCAGTTAAAAGTTTTTTATTTCCTTTCCTGAATAAGTATACAGCAGCAAATTTATAGAAACTTACTTTGATGATTCAGGATCAGGCAGTTGTGTCATTAGTGAAATGCTGACTATGAACACGTAGAAATATGGATTAAGGAGGTGTGACAAGGTGGGATCCCAAGCAGACCCCAGAACTAAAGATGGTGATAAAACATCCTATCTATTTGTTTTCCCATAATTCATCCCCTCACTCAAAAAGACACACTCCAAATCAGTCATCGGTCACTTTAAGTTCTAGGTAATCATTGTCTTCCCGAAATATGATTGGAAGATCCCATCTGGCCTGTGCTATAAATGTGCAGAAGAAATTGGAGAACATAGTCTGTGATTCACTGCATGCTATCTTATACCAGTTGCCGCTCAGTCTAACCGTAGGGTTCACCAGAGGATGAACAGAACTAGAACCTTTAAAATTGGAAACCAAATTTCAAACATCTCGGAGGCATAGCTGCTGGACTATTTAACTTATTCAAGGCCCTAGGCCTGTGTTGTCAAATACGGTAGTCACTAGCCACATGGTTACTTACATTAAAATTAATTAAATGAAATGTTAAAAATCCATTTCCTTCATTTTACTAGCCACATTTCAAGTGTTCAGTAACCATATGTGGCAACTGGCCACCGTAATAAACAACGTATAGGATATGTTTTATCACCACAGAAATTTCTATTGGACAGTATTGCCTTAGACCTCACTTCTAGTGCTTCTGAAATACAGGGTACAGAGAACCATGGTAAATGACACTTTGAGAAAACAGACAACTCCAACATGTGGAAATTTGTATAAGCAAACTGGCTCACACTCTCAAATAGTCAACGTTATGGGTGCGGTGTTGAGAAGGGAAATTTGGAGGACTGTTGTAGATTCAAAGAGAATAAAGATATAACATCAAAAGAAATTCATGTACTTAGATTGGATTCTAATTCAAAAATATCTATAAGCAAATTTCTTGAGAAATTGGGAAAATATGAATGTCCAGTATACATTAAATAGTATTACGAAATATCATTTATTTACTTCAGTATAATGATGTCATTGGAGATCCACTGAAAAATGTCTTATTCCTAGGAGAAGCCTGGCAAAGTATTTAGAGTATACTGTCTTAAAGTCTGCAACTTATTTCCAAATGATCTAGAAAAATATGCATATGCATATTTTATGCAAAATACGCATTCATGTGCTGATAAAGAAAATATTACAAAATGTTAACAACTGTTAAACCTGGGACTAGGAACTATGGGTATTCATCATGCTTTTCTTCAACATTTCTGGATGATTGAAACTTTCATCATAAATTTTTGTGAAACAACATCCCTATGGAATTTACAGAGCCTGACATGTGTCAAAACTCCAAGGCAATTTGTATTTGAAAGCCCTTTTTGCTTTCCTTACCTAGTAATGGAACATTTCCATTCCTCTAACACTGTTTTATTTACATGGGTGTCAGGAGATCAAATGATAGGAATAATTTTATTGCGTTTTCTGAGTCAGCTGTTGGCTCTTCATGACTCTCTATCTATGGACAGAAGAAAGCCTGCATATTTTACTGACATGAAACTTTCAACATGTGTCTCCCAATCCCAAGCCAATCAATTTCATTATGAGCCCACTTGATAAACTTTCTTTATTTGCTACCCACCACTCTTCCTTTTTCTTTTTGAATAGGGTGTTGCAATTTACATGCAATATTTACATTTCCCCATTAAATACCAGGCACCTCATTTCTCCTGTACCTGTCAAAACTTGCTTTTGATTCAGCCAGCTCTAACCAGAGCCTCCTCTTAAACATCACAACTGAAAATTTAAAATTTTTAAGCATTTTTTCCATTACTTTCGAAGGGAAAAACCACAATTACTTTTGTATCAACCTAATAAATATATTAAGTAAAAATTGGAGGCCGGACATGGTGGCTCACGCCTGCAATCCCAGCACATTGAGAGGCTAAGGCGGGCAGATCACCTGAGGCCAAGAGTTCGAGACCAGCCTGGCCAACAAGGTGAAAACCCGTTTCTACTAGAAATACAAAAATTAGCCAGGCATAGTGGCACATGCCTGTAATTGCACCTACTCGGAAGGCTGAGACAGGAGAATTGCTTAAACCAGGAGGCAGAGGTTGCAGTGAGCCAAGATACAGCCAGTGCACTCCAAGCTGGGTGACAGAACAAGACTCTGTCAAGAAAGAGAGAGAAAGAGAGAGAAAAAAGAAAGAAAAGAAAAGAAAGAGAGGGAAAGAGAGAGCGTGTGAGCGAGGAAGGAAGGAAGGAAGCAAGGAAGGAAGGAAGGAAGCAAGGAAGGAAGGAAGGAAGCAAGGAAAGAAGGAAGGGAGGAAGGAAGGAAAGAAGGAAGGATTGTGGTTTTTCCCTTTGAAAGTAATGGAAAAAATGCTTAAAATTTTTAAATATTCAATTTTTAAAGTTTCCGAAAGGAAAGAAAGAAAGAGAGAGAGAAAGAGAGTTACAGGAAAAGAAGAAGAAAACATGAAAGGTAATCAAGTTCCTGAGATTAAGGAACTCAATGATGAAAGGTTAAAAAGGAACTAGAATGATTTATTAGACCCAGGAAACAGAAGACAAATAATTTTTTACAAGGCAACTAGTGACTAGGCACATCTCTGAACAGACCTAAGTGTCTTAGGTGACAACTAATTTAATATAAAGCCAATGTTGATTGAAGACCCTGAGAAAGGAGCAGGATGTGTGTGTAACATTTTAGGAACTAGGGAATCAAAGTAAGAAGAAAAAAATCAGGGAAAAAGAAAGCATTAAGCTCACCTATTACAACTGGACAATGGGCTTATACTGATACCAAGAGATGAATACAGAGACCGCTGCCAAGAAATATTAGAGATTCCTCAATTAATTATGTAACTGGATGTCTTGAGGCAGGTGGCATAGCAGGACAAACACAAGATTAGAAAGCAGATATGACCTCTCTGAATTGTCATGCTAATGCTACCTAACTAAGGATTAATATTTTGGGGAGAAGAAGGGGTGGGGATTTTATTTTTGGCTTTTTAACAGGCTTACATTTACAGTCCCCAACACAGAGCTCTCAGCACATTCTGAAACTAGCAGCATTAATTGGGAAAATATAATAATAAATGCAGTGCAACTAGCACAGCGGCTGACATGTATGCACTGATCCATTCATTCATTCGTTATTAACTCAACACCTTGGATGTGGTTAGCCAATGGGCTAAGGGCTGGATTCCAGAGATTAGCAAAAGCAGGCACATTCTCCTCAACATGGAGTATGCAGGCTAGTGAATGAGGTAATAAAATAATTATAGAAATAAATGCAAGACTTAAGGAAAACTGCTTTGAAAGATATAATACCTGAACTGAAATATAAAAGACATGAGTGGAAAGAAGCATTGACTCAGGCGGGAGCCCTAAGACAGGAGAAAACACCAAGCTTCAGAGAAATGTCTCCTAAGCATTTTAGAACACACATCACAAGCCCAGGAACAAGAGCAGGAACAAATGTACCAGGAAAGGCAATGTGACCAGGGGGGTATAAAAACCATACACACCCATATACATAGACACAGATATTATATTCTCTGTGCATTTTGTATTTATACATTAACTAATATCTTAAGTTTCAGTGTATTTAAAGGCAGGAGCTCACCGTGGCTACGAATCAGTGTAAAGCCCTGGTTCAAACGGTCTTGCGGATATTTTTATAATGTATTATCAAATATAATTAGATCGAATTTGTTTTTTAATTTGTGATATGTCTGGAAAAAAGCTTTTACTTGATTTCTATTCATTGTGTAATTATCAGCATTGTCTTCAATCTGCCGTTTCCTTGAGGGAATCTTTCAGAGTCACTTGTTCATTTTGTGAAGTCTGTTTAATTAAAACTAAATACTATAATCCACATATCTACACAACTGGGTACTAGAGAAAATGTATTGTCACAATAAAGCTGGATTTGAAAGGACAAGTGAGGACATCACTCCAACTTGCTTTGTTAGGAGTCCCCCTCCCTCAGGACACTGGTCACACTACATGTGATGTCTGACAAGTAGACAGGCAAGGGTACTGAAATCATGCAGAATATGAATATTTAAAAGCCCAATTTCTCACTTATTTTATAATTACAAAACCAATATAAAGGAAAGTTCTAGCATTTTCTGTCTACGCTCCAATGAACTCTCTTAAGCATTCACTGAAATGCATGCCTCTCGCTCTGGAAGCCACTGTTTTGGGAAAGCACTGTATGGAGCTGAGAGGTAAACACGTTATCATGCACACAGACAATGCTGAAATGTATGCTGTTAGTCTTCATGAAACTGCAAAGCCTTGTGGGGTTCCTAGAGAAAGGTGAGGGGGCAGGATCTCGTCTCCATTCTGAGAATATCAAATGCCCCACAGATTTGGGGCAGAGTGTGGCTGGTATACATGGGGAAATCACTGGGAGAATATGACTGCAACAGAGCTGAGAGATGATGGTGGCCTCACCAGGGTCATCGAGGGAAGGATGAAGATGGAGGAAGATTAGAAGGACAGAGATGGACAGGTGATGGGATGGTGACACAGGCATATATGGAAACAATGACTTTTGCTTCTAGCTTAGGGAAACAGATGGACAAAAGTACCATTTACCCACTGAGATGGGAACCTCAAAGAAGCACAGATTGTAGAAGTAAGTTTGGAACTTGTTGAGTTTAAGGTGCTTTGAAATGCACTTCTAGAGAAATCCAGCAGGATGCATGGATTTATAGAAGCGGATCAAGCACAACTTAAAAGTCAGAAACCTATGGTAATTTAAACCTCTGAAGTAGATAAGAACACCTGGGATATGCATTTACCATAAAAACATCAAAGGATCAAAGTATATACCAGAGAGGAACTTAGCATTTAAGGAGTAAGCAAAAAATTAAAGATAACGTATACTACAAGGAAAACAAGTATTATATGACAGGTAGGAGGAAATTGAGGAAAGAATGAAATCAAGGAAAAAATAGTGAAAAGAAGTGATTCACAGAAGGAAGACATGGTCAACTTGGTCACCACGCAAAGAAGCATCCTTCCAAAGATCTAAAGAGTGAAATGTTTCCAGTGAAACTGGCAATTAGAAGACTGTTTGGTGATTTGCACAAGGGCATGTTCAGTGGGAAAAGAAGAAATGAGAAAATGGGGACAACAGGTTGAGACAACCTTGTCAAGATTGGGTGTGCAGGACCGAGCGAGAGGACAGAGACAGGAGGGGACACAGTGTGTGTTGGGGGGGAATGTAGGGATGGCCATGTGGTTTGATAAGACAGAGAAATTTCTATCATATGTATATGCTAATGAGCTAATGAACCAGGGCAAGAAAAGAGGAAGAGGTTGACCATTCTGAAGGAAGAAGGAATATCACAGGGAACTAGTTCCTTGAAGAAGAGAAGGAGGCTGAGATCCAGAATAGGAGGGAGTAGGGAGGATCTGGCCTTAGAAAGAGGCCCATTCTTTCCAGAAAGAGCTACATACAAATGAAGTGGTATGCAGGAGTACAGGGAGATTACATAGGGACAGTCCCCGCGCTGTTCTGGTTTCATTTTGTTTTCCTAGTGCAGAAGGTGAAATGGGTCTCCTGCCAGGTCCGAGGACACGTGGTGGGAGGTAGACAGTGCAAGGAGGGTATAATTTGGAAGATTTTGAACAACTCAAATTCCAGTAGAGAAAGAGCAGACGGAGAAACAAGAGCAGAGGAAGGAGGTGTTAAAGGGTTGTCCAGCAATGTTAAGAACTGAGCTAAGTTTTAGAGACTATGGATTTCAATTGGCACCATTCCACAATGTGCATGTTATTTCCACTGGCAGCCTCACAGCCTCAGCGAGGGGAGTCCCATGTTTAGAAGGACTCAAGACTGAGCACTACCAGATGCAGGTATCATGGTTTGTCTCTGCTGATTGGTCTGTTAATGCAGATGCATTGATTGACACCGCCTGATGTCTGCCCTCAAGACCAAGGATGCATGTTTTATCATAAATGGAGCACATTTTATCTGGAGGTCATGTAGAAGTCCTGCAAATCCATGAGACAGCACGTGGATTTCGGGAATTCTAGCCAGAAGCACAGTCATTAATATGAATTATTACATTCTGGAAAAATAAGAATAAACTGAGATGAATCATTTCTTCTCAACTCAAACCATTTTCACCTTTTGTTCCACATTAGGTTGTGATCATGTGATCTGCTTTGCTCATGATGACTTAAGGCCTTACATTAATAATGAGAGATAGCACGAGCTAGTAGGAGAACCTCAAAGTGAGCACTAAGAATAAAACATGCTGACCTAATGTCTAGCCTGAACCAACAGACAGCCACACCCTCGTTGCCCCAGAATAATTCACAAAAATCTAAAGTCTTCTCATGGCATTCCCTTGCTTAAAAATCCTTTAAGAATTCATGGTGCCTACAGAATCAAGCCCAGCATCCGTTGAATGCTTTACACAACCCTCCTAGATAAGAGGATAAAGTCCCTGCTGCTTCTCCAATCTCTCATCCTGCTCCTTCCCACACAGATCCCATCTTCCTATAACATGGAAATATATATCTCAGAGAATTCTAAACTTATACAGCCATTTCCTTCCTAACTTCTAAAAGATGGTAGTTTTTGAAATAGAAACAATACCCTAAGCAGTAAAAGCTATTGCTCCACCCAGATTCAGCCTAATATCCTCACCCTGAAAAGCAATTTCCTAAAGCCTCTCCAGATGCTAAAGACAGCTATTGATTGCCAATGAGAATAATGCACCGGTAATTCGCTAGTAAACAATCAGGAGATCAACCCAGTCACCAACAGCTTTCAGATACAACAGTGAAAACAAATAAGAACAGAATTGTTCGTGACTTATTGATACTCGTGTTTAATTTTTTATCCACTCATACGAGAGAGACTTTTCAATTGTAATTTTATTGTTTTAATTCAGTCCAAGCATTGTGTAAATGTGCATAAAACTAAACAGAAGCCATCCCTGGGGACCTTGGCACTACAGTGAGTGCCTTGGGATACATTTGTTTGTTATGCACACTACATAAAGATCAGCATTCCATCTTTTATTTGACTATATCAACGTGTCTCAGGCATAGATTCAGTGATTCTATCTGAGGTTTGCAAAACCATTGTAGAGTCAGCCAGTCAACAGAAAACAAATATAGCCCTAGTTCCTTCCTTGCAGTGCAGCGAGTTTAAATTTGTCCTGTGGAATACACAGTTGGGAGTGTCACCTGAGTCATTTGTGGAGGATGTCATAGATGGATGAATAAAAAGTAAGGACGTTGAGGCCAGAAAGACCCCCACGAACATTCCAGCTCTACCAGCCATTAATAGTGGAACCTAGGGCAAATTATGTTCTCTCTGAGCCTCAGTTTCTCTCCTGCAAAATGAGAGTAACAGCATGACTTATGATACATGGTTATAAGGAACAAGTGAGAAAAGGTCAAGTGTTCAGTATAGACACCAGCACATAGTAGAGATCAATCAGAACTTCCTCCCTCATGCTAGTGTTATTTCTGTGTTATTCCAGCTATAAAAGATGCAAGCTTGTTGGGGACATAGGTATGATTTTACTGTGAAGAACTGAAGTTGTCATCCTGAGAATCCCCTGGCCTCCTTTCCTTTGAATGGAATGCCTTTCCTACGCACAGTCCCACAGCTCAAATCCTAACTTTATTCGGGTCTTTGCTCAACCAATGACTCTATGTAAAGCAGAAATTCTCTGCCTCCTCTTCCCTTGTTGTACTGTACTGCATTATGCATTTTACTTTCTATTATATTTTGTAAATATTTAGGTACTGTTTGACTCCTTCCACTAGGGCTGAGAATCTGGGGAAATGAAGGTTTGGTCTGGACTCTTCCCTCTCTATTCCCAATGTGCTGAACAGCATCCATCCCAGAGTAAGCACCAGGAGGTATCTGCTAGCAGTAAATGAATAAAGTAATTCACATACTACTAACCCTTAACTACCTGGTTCATTGTCAGCCTCTTACAGGATGCTTTTCCAGACCTGTTTGTGACATGCATTCTCAGTATCACTCACTTTGGGACAAAACCTTGTGCTGTTACCAAGTTTTGTAACTTTTGCTCCTTTTTGCTTCTAGATTAGTGAAAAATACACAGTTTGAAAGCCATAGCTTATATTTGCTAAGGATAACAGGGAGACAGAAATAGCTGGGTAGTTCAAGTCAACGTCTATTAACTGAGGCAACAAACTTTGTGCAAGACACTGTTGGTTTCTGTAGGCTCTTCTTTCTCCCTGACCCCTTGCAAGTTGGTTTTCACACCACCCACAATTCTGTCTCCTACCCTTTCTTTTATCTTTCTACAGGAAATGCTCTAACTGGGGAGTCACATCAAATCTCATGAATTCAGCTACAATCTTCACATCCATAAACCCTGAATTTCTACTTCCAACCCAGACATCGCCCAAAGCCACAGACTATAGATAGCTCATAATGAGGTACCATATTGCCAGCTCTCAAAACTTCAGTTTTGGTCCTCTATTCTCCTATGTCTGCAGCTAGTATCACTACCGTCTATCATCTTGTCATCAAACCCAAAACCTCAGAGTCAACCAAGATTCAACACCCAAGGTCAATCTATCACCACAATCTGTCAATTCTAAATTGGCAATATTTCTAGAATTTAGTCACTCAATATCCACTGCCACTGCCTTAGTTCAGGACCTCACCAATTCTTACCTCATTGATGGTATAGGTATTCTCTTACCTTGAAAACAAAACACTAGCCACACAAAATGCTGGTGAGGATGTGGAACAACAGACATGGTTTTATTGCTGGTGGAAATGCAAAAGGGTACAGTCACTTTGGAAAAAAGAATTTGGTTGTTTCTTACAAAACTAAACATACTCTTACCTTACAATCCAGCAATCATGCCCTTTGCATTCACTCAATTAGTTGAGAATTTGTGTCCACCAAAAATCTGCATATGAATGTTTATAGTAGCTTTATTCATAACTGTCAAAACTTGGAAGTAACCAATATGTACTTCAGTGGGAGAGTGGATAAATAAACTATGGTACATCTAGATGATGAAATGTTATTCAGAACTAAAAAGAAATAAGCTAAGGAGCCGTGGAAAGACATGGAAGAAACTTACATGAATATTACTAAGTGAAATAAGCCAACAGGAAAAGGATGCATACTGTAGGATTCTAACTATACGATATTTTGGAGAAAGCAAAACCATGAAGACAGTAAAATGATCAGTGGTTGCCAAGGGTCTGGGGGGATTGAAAAATGAAAAGGCAGAGGGCAAGATTTTTAGAGCAGTAAAACTATTCTGCATGATACTACAATGGTGGAAACATATCATTAAACATTTATCAAAGCCAAGAGAATATGCAACACCAAAGTGAACGCTGATGTAAACCATGGATTTGGGGTGATAATGATTTGTCAATGTACGTTCATCAATTATAAGAAGTGAACCACGGTGAGGTGGATGTTGATGAGTGGCTGTGCATGTATGGGGATGGGAGATGTGGGGTATCTCTCTACCTTTTGCTCAATTTTACTGTGAACTGAAAGCTGCTCTAAAAAATTAAGTCTATTAAAAACAAAAAAGGAAATAAACACAAAATAGCCTTTCATCTAGCCATATGAACCATCATGAACCTATTGAATCAATCTCCCACGTAACTCAGGAATAATTTTTAAATAAAAAATATAATCAGCATAATCTACTTCCAGAAAACCCTTTCATGCTTTCTATAGCCTATACATTAAAGAGCTCTGGGCAAACAGTTAGCATTTTTTCCCCTTATGCATTAAGAATCTGACCACTGGATAAAGTTTCTAAGCTGTTTTCCTGGAAACAGATATATCACTTAAACAAAACAGTACTGCTTCTTGTAAAATGACCCCTGTTGTGAAGAGGACTGGAGCTGGACTGGGATAACTACAGATACGTGATGAAGATTCCTTATTTTGAAGTTTTCCTGATTATGGAGACTCCTATAGTTAGCATGAGAGAAGAAGCCAAGAACCAACAAGCAATGCCTACGGAGTTCTTATGAGAGATAAATGGTTCCTGAAAGGCATGAGACTTTTAAGCCCTATGGAACCTGAACCATCCAATGTACATCGTTCTTCCTTGCATCTGAGCTGTCTGCCATGTGGCTGCTGCAAAGGCTTTTGCTAAAGAGGAACACCTGTGGTTCCTGAGTAGGCAGATATCAAGTGTCACCAATGGTTGTCCTATGTGTCTAGTTGAGACTAAGAAGAACCCACTCCCCCCTTCTACCCTCCTCCAATAGAACTATTTACATTTGCCAGCCAGGATCATGTAATCTCTTTTCCCTGAACTTTCTTGCATGTCCTTACCTCTTCTTTGTCACCTACCAATTATCTTCCTTCAAGCTCAGCCACAGAGTCACCTTCTCTGGGGATACCTTCCCAAACCATGCCCCACACTGGGTAAAGTGCTCCTTCCTTTGGCTCCCAAATCACCACAAATCCCTCTTACCCTACATTTTCATGATCTGTTTGTTTATCTGTTGCCTCATTATCAGCTGCTTGATCGCCATGGCTACAAGGTCATGGTAACCTTGATGGCTGACAATGCCAGTTTTGTAAATGTAAGCTGATCCTGTCACTCACACTAGCAGGCACTGCTAGTTTCTTAGCCAAAATCTATCCTCCTTTTCTCACTAAACAGAATGGTGATATTAACTGACACCTATACTCAGACAGGCACTTCCTCAGATGCCCTTTTGGTCAGTGGTGGCCATGAGGGTCAGTTCAGGCTAAGAAGATGTTAGTGAAAGTCTAGTGAATGGAATTAGGAGAAAGATACTTTGTCCTGATTCAAAGAGATAAACTTTGCTGACATATGCTTTTGCTCTTCACCCTTCCTGCTTCCTATATATCAGGAATATGGACATCAGACATCATGTCTGATTATAGAGCAGAGATCTCATGGTCATGAACCAGAAAAAGACAGACATACAGTAAAAATGTCAGAGAAGAGATCCTGGGAAGCCTGGGTTCTTGATGACTTCCCACAAGTAGCATCGTGAGCCAGATCTGTTGTTGCACGAGAAAAATAAAACCCTATTTGGATGAGCCCCCTCATGAGGTTTCTGTTATTCCAGCAGAACCCCGTGTTAACTGGAAGAAAACTATATATAATGTCTTCCCCCAAAACAAGATGAAATCTCAACCCATCCCCCTGACATTCCCTGCATCTCGGGGTCTATATACTTTATCAGTCCCACCTCCTGCCACTAGTCACCACATGCTCTCTGAGCCCTAATCATTCTAAATATGTGTTAACAAGTGCCCCTGAAAACCCTGGCCTTTACTATAGTTCCTTGTCTTTGCAAAGGTTCTTCTCTGTCCTTGGAATGCCTTTTTCCCCACGAGCTTCCCCTGAAAGTGTCCAACTGGCCTATCAACATGGGGGTGCATATTACCTCCTCTTTAAAGCCTTCCTTGATCCCATAGTCCCTCATTCCCCTGAACTTCCAGAGAGCACCCTATGGTTGCTTTTGTCGCAGCAAATAATAAATGACTTTCAAATTATTTGTTTTATCATCTCCCTTCTCCACCAGAACTTGAAACCAGAGAGAGAGCAGTGATCCTGCTTTATCAGGCATTCAATCTAGTGTGGGAGGGTGCTTCTAAATACACTGGCTCTACCTACCAAAGTGGTGACCCTGATCTTCTCTAACTCTGTGGATAAACTCGGGATGGCACTAGGTTAGCCACATAAGACAACCCTAGGGATATAATACTACAAATAATAAGGGCCCTGCCCTTGGGTGAGTGTTGAGGAAGACATGAAAAGACATTTCCCATAAGGAGGGAAAAACAAACCATTTTTCAATACGCTCACAGAGAAAACATTTCTGCTGGCAGATGTGTCGGTTTTGCACACTGAGCAATTGTGACACTAACTGCCTGGGGTCAGTGCAGACCCTGGCAGGTTAAGGGCTCAGACCCCTAACTTCAGATGCCAACGGAAAGTCCAGTTGTCATCTGTGCCTCTGACTGACCAGCTCTATGTCACAGGTTTCCACGACCTCCTCATCTAGTTTAATGATTTCCTAGAACAGCTGGCAAAACTCAGGAAAACATCTACTTACATGTAGCCATTTATAACAAAGGATGCAACTCAAAAAGCACTGAAAAGAAGAGGTACATAAGGTGAGGTATGGAAAGGGGTGTGGAACTTCCATGCCCTCTCTGGGCAACCACCCTCTCAGCACCTCCAGGTGTTCACCAACCTGGGAGCCCTCTGAACCCTGTCCATGTAGGTTTTTATGGCAGTTTCACTACATAGCTATGACTGATTAAAACACTGACATTGGTAATAAATTCAGTCTCCAGTCCCTCTCCTCACCCCATCCTGGAGATTGGGAGGTCGGGGATCTGGCAGTTCCAACCCACTAACCACATGGTTGATCCCCTTGGCAACTAGCCCCCGCCTCCCCTTGTTTCGGGGCTTTCCAAAAGTCATGCCATTGATATCAACTCAGGCAATGTTGATAGAGGCTTGTCATGAATCACAAAAGTTGCTACTTTCATCTTTATTGCTCTTATCACTTAGGAAATTATAAAAGTTTTAGGAGCTCTGTGTCCATAACTGAGGACTAAAATAAAAATGTAGATTTCTTACTATATCATAATATCATACAATCCTGGAGTTGGGCACCCTATGGATTAAGTAGGTACTACATGCAAAGTGTTTAACATAATGCCTGCTAAAATGAATTCAACAAATACTAGTTTTAGGGATGATGATGATGATTGTATCTTTGTATCCTCAGCACTGGACTTGGACTATAGTAGGTGCTTATTAATATTTTTTAGATAAATAAATGAAACAATATTTACGTCTTTTGTTCTTGCTTCTAAATTACACAGAACTCTAACACCTGAATACAAAAGGACACAAAATCAAATGATATCCCTGTGCACCTAGTTTTCCCACAAAAATACCTCCTGAGGTTTATTCCCCAAGGCTTACCCCATCAGGCAGGCTCAATGCCTCATTGAGACAGTCTGTTTCTGAGCACAGTGAAGCCTTGGGGCAGCCACTTTGCGAGGAGGTTCTCAGTGGTGCCAACTGTGCTGGCAGGACTGGGTCAGTAACAAATACAGCTAAACAACACGGTCATTCATCAGATCTGGATGTCCATGAGCCTCTGGGAGTTGAGCTCTGGCTCCACCATTCTGAACAATTTAATTTCCTCATGTGAATTCCATGGGGACTCCCTGGGACAAGTAAGGGCTGGAGAGAAGTGAGCAGTCATTTATAACTAGTGCTCAGCTTAGGAGAGTCTAGCTGGGAGACCAGCTCTCAGCCTGTGCTGGTAGCTCAGGGGAAACCTCAACGTCAGTTATTTTGAACTATCTGGTTCCAAAACATCAGTACCTTGACATGATGGGATTGTTCTGTTTCTGTAGGCTGTTGTCATCAGGTTGTACAATGAAATCCTAATTGCAGAATTATATAAACACTTATTGTGCAGCTACGGAAGCACTGTGGAGAAAGATAGATTATGAAATAGGCTCAATATTCAAGCTGTCCACACTCAAATAGGATTTTTTAAATGTAAATAAGTATCTCTGCTAATAGAGAAATAAGGAATATATGAGAAAATAGGAAAAAAAAGAGAGGTTCAGTGGAAGAAACAAACTCAAAGGAAAGAGAAATATATTTCCTAATGGAAGAAAGCCAACATGAAACAACACTAGGATGATTTCTGCATCTCTCGTCATTTTGAAAAGCAAGTCAACTTGTCCTAGTTTGCACTGATTGCTCTGCAGGACTGTGAGTCCGTCTCTATTTAACAAGTTAGCCTTCTGAAACAGCTTTGGAATCAGATGCCTCTAAGTTGGAATTTGGGTTCTGAGACTGATCATCTGTGTGACTCTTGGCAGGACACTCAACTCTCTGAGCTTCAGAATCTTCGTTTGTGAAGAGACCAGTAAGAATGCTTTCATCTGATAAAACTGTTGTTAAGATTACAGGAGAAAACCCATGTCTGTTGAATGAACATGTGTTTGGATACATTGTTTAGAAGGGAAAAGAGAAAGAAACTACCGTCTGTTACCTCTGACTTCTCCCTACTCTCCCTGCTAAAAGAATTTCAGTTTGAGGAGACAGAGACCATGCCTGCCTTGCTCTCAACAGCATCCCCAGCACCCAGGATGATTCTTGGCACATGCTATAGACTTGATTAAATTTCATTTACTAATAAAATAAATATTCTTTCTCAGTTATGTCTCACGGTGTCAGGCACTTTGTTAAGTCTGTGTATGCAGTGGTTACATCATTCAATCATCCAGGCCACCTAGGACAAAAGAAGTCTTGTTATCTCCATTTTACAGATAAGAAAACAGATTCGAAGAAGTTAAATGTTTTCCAAAACACAGCTAGTGACTGGCACAGTTGAAACTGGAACAGGATTTTTTGAATTCAAATACTCTGCTTGCATCCTTCAGGTCAATTAGTTTGCATATTACAGCTGAGCACAGCAGGGCAGAGAGTGGGTCTAAGCTAATGCCCGCAAAGCAGGCTCTTGGGAAAGCACCGATGGCTGCACCATTCCCTTAGGTGGACAGTGATTGAACTGGGCATGTTTTAGCATAGTCCTGGGAGTTAGCCCTTCAAGGCTGGCTTCCACACTGCCTGCCCCGGTTATGCGGCTGTAACACAGCCAGTCTTTGCTCATGTTTTATTGCTTTATTCTCGCTTGAATGACAGCTCCTCCACTCTATCATTTTTACCTTCCACTTGCTCCTGCCTCTGTTACATCCAGCCTAGTGTCTGTTCAACTGGTCTCTCCCAGCCACTTCAGGGAATTGTTCTATAAAACCAGCTCCAGAAACCAAGATTTTACCATGAGTCTGTGCATCTAACAGTGCCAAGGCCAGACCTAACTTTAGAAGAAATGTTTGGAATAGTCAGGCATTAGATGGGAGTACAAGATAAAAAAGTCAAAGGCCTCCCCTGGAGGAGTTCACCATCTGGAGAAGGAGAGTGTGAAATTGTTAAGTTCAAAGACGGACATTAGTATGGGCTACATGGTCAGCACATAAGGCAGAGGAGTCCATTCCACATCACGCCCAAGCGTCAGCTGAAAGATGCAAAAGAGATTCCCAGACTGTAGAGGGAGAATGGAAAGGAAGTGCCACTTCAGCGGAGGGGGGATGAGTATAGTCTGTGCAGGAGTGACACCTTGCTGGTTTCCAAAGATGTGGGGAACAACAAGGTCCATAGGATATCTGTATGGGATGAGGAAGGGTAGGGAAGAGGGAAATAGGGAAGAGTGTGTTGAAGTACGTGGCCACAGGGGCCATCAAGAGCCTGCTCAGAAGATGCCTGTAATCTTTGTCAGACTCTGTAATTTAGGGAAATGAGCATCCGAGCATCCTGCCAGGGTTGACTTTATGAATGCATGCCCTACATAGTCACAGAGGATCCCACACCATGCTTAGAAGACCCCTCCCTTCGATTAATTGCTCTGCTGTTATCATCTTGATATTAATACTAATTTTTAACAATGGGCTCCACCTCCTCATTTTGCAGCTGGCCCTGCAACTTTTGTAGTCAATCCCAGGTCCTACCTAGTAATAGTAGCTTACACTTCCTAGTGTTTATATACAGCATGCCAGTCACTGTTTAAATGTTTTTCATATATTAACTCATTTAATCCTCAAAATACTCCATTAGATAGACATATTGTTCTTGCATTGTTTGATGAAAGGATTTATGCTCCGATTAGTTAACAAATCTGACCAATGCCAGTAGCACAGTTAGGATTAAACCCAGTTTTCTGGCTTCAGAACCAGTGTTCCTATCCACTCACACTGGGTCTCTTCATTTAATATTTTCATCATGGAGTAGTACTCTGAGATACCCACATTTTTAGAAAAAAAAGTTGTTAAACTATTTTAGCGTCCATCCACCCACCCATGTACCCATCCATCCATCTACCCAAGCATTCATTTAATGACTCCATAAACCGCATTTTCCTATAAAACCTGTGCCAACCTAGTACCTAGACTTAGGTGCCTCAGTGACTTTTGCTTTAATGAATGGAACAGACTATATTTCAGGAACAATGAATGTAAAATTTGAAGAAAAAAAAAAACCCTCACTGTCCCAAATAAGAAACAGAGATGGACTTAAATCAATGCTCAAAGCGCAAAAGTTAACATTTCTTGAGTCTTGCTATGGGTCACATTTCTAACCACATTGCTTCTTGAGTTTGTTCTTTCATTCTAACAAAAACGTGAAGGAGGCACCATTTTATTTTTTATTCCAACTTTCCACGTGAAGAAATGGAAGTACAGAGAGGCTGAGCAATCTGTCCTGGGTAACAAAGCCAACCAGGAGAGGAGCGAGGCTTTGAGCGATGTATTACCACACAACCCACAGGCTGTCACGCCTCCAAGCTGGGGTCTTAGCCGAGCTGCTGTGGGAGAGAAAGACAATGAATTCAACCATCAGAGGCGTGGAAAATGCCTTTTCAGAAACGATGGCAACTGAGGTGAACCTGAGTCCACAAGGAGGCTGCCCAGATGAAGATGGGGTTTGTACATGTGTTTATGCATGCCTGTGTAACAGAGAGAGAGGGAGAGACACAGGAGAGGCAATAATATAATATTGTGCTTAAATTATAAATAGATGCACCAGCTCCTTCTTTGGGGGCACCTCACCCTCTGCACCCCTGGAAGCCATGATCAGGACCCCAAAAATACTTGCAAAGAAAACTTGCAGCTCAGGGCACACTGCTCATTCCTGCAGTGACCCTACGCAAGCCTCAATTGGATTACACTGGGTGTCAATCCAGCCTCAGTTTTAACTTAGAATGAGATGCCTCTTAAAGCAGCATATTGATTTTCAGTCTAGATATACACTATACACTACATTTGCATCCCAGGAGTTTTGACACATCCATTAATCACTGAATTTTGAATAAAAATATCTAGGGGGACACTGAATGAAGCCACACAAACAAGAAAGGGCAGATCTGCAATTTTAGTAAATGCTCCTTTCTTCCAGTTTGGTTCAAGAAAGTCAATAAAGTATGAAGTGAAAGGATGAACACCTATTATTTTGACTGCTCATCTGAGTAAGTAGGGAGGACATAGATTTCTCTGGATTTCTTTTTCTTTTTTTTAGCCTAAGCAGTATTCTAATTCTACGAGTTTTTTCAAGTAGATGTGCCTGCAACCCTTCACGCGTGTTCTAGAATCAAAAAATGTTGGAACCAGACCTGATATGAGGGATCCTCAAATAAATCCCTTCCTCTAAGTTAAACAGGAGCTCTAGTCCTTTCTCAAGTTCACATAGCTGGGTGGCTAAGAGCAAGCAATCTTGAGTAAATAGGGTTTTTTGAGGTTTTATTTGGGTTTCTTTATTGGCTGAGAGGGAAACAGTTTGTTTTACTTTCATGATTTATAGCTGAATTTTGAATACCCTTCACAAGGGACATCTACAGTGCGGCCAGGAAGGAATAAGTTTTGAGATCAAACCAATTTGGGGGTCAGGTTCTGGCTGACTGTGTGACTGTGAACAAGTATTTTACCCTCTTGGCTTTTCTTTTTTAGGGCTAATGATGGCCCCGCATGAAGATGACATAAGAGCTTCACCTGAGGAAGTACTTTCTACAGTCCACAGCTCATTGTAGGGGCTTAGAAAGAGCTTCCCAAGGAAAAATGGTCAGACTACATAAAATATAAGTTTACTTTTACAAAGTATGCTTAGGTAGTATTTTGTTAATAATTTCAGAGTTATATATTTACTTTTATACAATTAAATCTACTTAAAGTATGCTGAAATTTTACTGTGATTATCTTGCAATCAATTATTATAGAAAAGTTGTGAATATTCAAGTTGGTCTTATTGTAGTATCAGCTCTTTACACCAAAGGGCTTTTTATTGTATGCTTTTGTTTTATTTCACATTTAATTAAAGCTAATAATTTGTTTTAAAAAAAAAGAAGAAAGAGCTTCCTTTTCCTCTCATGCACACCACTTCCTAATTCAATGTTAATCCATCGCTGAAAGATGGTTTTATTATCATTCTTTGTCTCCAACATCTGCATGCTTTTGAAAAGAAAGTGGGGAAAGGAAGGAAAAAAAAAGAAACCTGGAAGAATCTCATTCTGTTATTCAGAAGCAATTATATTAATATTCATTTTATTCTCCCAAAAGACCAACACAAGCCAACCTGTTAAAATACCAAGCTTGATGAATTCTACTTGGGGCACAAGATTCCAAGGATAATCTTATCTTTACACATTTCCTTTAAACAAACTAAAAAGGCAATTTATTCTTCAGTGCATTTTATATTCTGGATTAAAATAAATGAAGTTTCACCAAAGGCACCAATTCAGTTGCCTTCTCTTCCCCTGCAAAAACACCTCAGCTAAGATGATGTGTGCCCCAGAAATTAATTTTCCAGATAACTAATACCAAGTTCTTTAAGCACCAAATACTTTTATATTTAATTTTAGTAATTTCTGATGTAACCTATTTTAGAAATTATACTCTTATTTCAGCAGAGTTTACAGACTGTAATTTCGATTTTCTTTTATGACTCATTGTCACACTTCTGAACATAAGCTATTGCTCAGTGTTGTCATGGGTTGATGGCCTCAAAGACCCCTAAGGCATTGCATCGAGGTTCCTCAGTTTTCAGAGTGGAATGACAATCCCGCCATCCTCTTGGTTGATATTAAATACATACACAGATCAGCCTTTAGTCAGAATAAACATTGATTAATCTACTATGTGCCAAGTATTACAATAGAAGCTGTTTAATTTTATTTTTATGTAAATTTTATTAAAAATTCCTCATAGGTTGTGTATTATCATTGTTTTAGAGATAAAGGAACTAAGGTCAATACAATTAAAGCAACATGACTGAAGTCTTAGTCTCCTAGGGAGAAACTGAGGTTACAATGAGGTTATTGGGAAAAGTACTGCTGAAATTCCATACCATGAAACCCATGTGGGTAAGGAGGGGAGTTATAAAAAAAGAGGGCTAAAGAATTGAGGGAAATAGGAGAGATCACTGGGTCAGAGGAATCCAGGCAATCAAAGAACAGCAATAGCAGGAAAACTCAAAAGGCAAGCTAAGAGATGAGGCTATGTTCGACAGATCATCTGGAATGAAGAACGAGTATGATATGTGAGTGAGTGTGCGGCTAAGGGGAGTAGAGGAAAACCTATCTGAGTAGAAGGTGGGATTCAGGATGGTCTAGGGGTCATCTACTTAAACTTGGAAAGCCTCCTAGGTAATTGCAGAAGTGGGTGGTAAAGAAAACCAAGCTTCAGGTACCAAAAGTATCAGTGAGTGGAGAGTAACGTGTGAACAGCTAATGCAACCCCACCAGGCTGGAAGGTACTGGTGTAGCTGGCATCCCATTGCACTTTTGCTGGTCAGTAGATGCTTTTAAGAGATGAGCAGGAGGAGTGGCTAAGTCGGGATGAAAATCCACAGCAGGGCTCCTCGGGTTCCAAGCATGGTAAAGTTTCGAGAGACATTTTTATAGTATTTTATGACTCATTCCCTCAGGGCACAGGCATTTTCAAAGGATCAGAGAGTGGTAGGGCTGAATGTTATGAGTCCCAAAGAATGAGCCTTGGGGAATGTGTGTGTCTTAAAGGAAGACATGGAGGGCTGTAATTGAAATACCCATTAATGTGGTGGATGCTACTGCTAACCCACCTGGTCCCCTCTACTGAGATGGTGCTCCATCACCCAGATGAGTTTTTGGCTGCTAGCAGCCTGCAGTTGCTTTGTTCTTCTGCAAATTGCCCACAGCTGACAGGAGCTGCTTTTCGCAGAAATACTTGGGAGGATATGCTGCCAGAGCTGAGTCTATAGCAGTAACAACAGCCTGGGCCCTGGCCACAAGGAGGAAGACTGTGTGGGCCGTTTGTGTCCCAGGGCATCCTATGCCATCAGGCTGAGACTAGATATCCATGGCTGGCCTCTCCCTTGTCTAATCCTGCTTCCCTCTTTCTCTGAAGTTTCAACTGAAGGTACCTGCTCAGCCAATCACTTGCACAAGAATCTCCATTTCAGTTTCTGCATCTTAGGAACCTGACCTAAGGTGCAGGACCTCTCCACGAAGGCCTAGTAACTGCCTGGGGTCCCTGGGCTAACAAATGTCAGAACTAGGGTGACCAACTCATCCACGTTGTCCAGGACCAAGAAGGTTCCTGGGATGCGAGACTTTCAGTTTTCAAACTGGAACAGTCCCCCTCAAAATGTTACAAGTTGATTACTCTAATCAGAACTTGGATTCAAACCAAAGTCGGCCTCACTCTAAAGGTTGTGATTTTCATTTGCATGACCCTGTCTCACTACTACTCAGAAGACCTGCCGTTTAGTTTTCACCAGAGAATATGTTCACTTTGTGATGTCCATGCAGGGATGTCTGTAGGCGCCAAAGCAGCCCCATCCCACTTGTAGAAAAGGCATTCTTAGCTGGTCACGGAGGACTTCAGGAGATCCATACCTTCCCCCCAACTCCCATAGGATTACTTTTTTTTTTTTTCTGAGAAGAGTGGCTATAAATTTTATCAGATGCTCAAAGTGATCCTGGACATAATTAAGGTAAAGAACAATTGTCTAAGAAAACATTGCTTTTATCTCTGGATTAAGCAGAACAGTGGGGTGCTGTACTTACATCTGATGCTTAATGTCTCAAGCAGAGCTGTTTCCCAGTGAATGGCCCAGCACCCACCCGTGCACTCACAGGAGCATGGTGGGTGGGAGTTGTCCACTGCATTCCTCAGGCTACTTTCATCCTAGCCCTAGGTGTGTGTGCGGCGGGGGGCGCGGGGGGTGGGCAGGGGTGGTACTTCTTTTCTGTTTCAACTGAAATTTAAAACACACTTGGCCGGGCGCGGTGGCTCACGCCTGTAATCCCAGCACTTTGGGAGGCCGAGGCGGGCGGATCACGAGGTCAGGAGATCAAGACCATCCTGGCGAACACGGTGAAACCCTGTCTCTACTAAAAATACAAAAAAATTAGCCGGGCGTGGTGGCGGGCGCCTGTAGTCCAAGCTTCTAGGGAGGCTGAGGCAGGAGAATGGCGTGAACCCGGGAGGTGGCGGAGCTTGCAGTGAGCCAAGATCGCGCCACTGCACTCCAGCCTGGGTGACAGAGCGAGACTCCGTCTCAAAAACCAACCAAACAAACAAACAAACAAAAACCACACTTGTCACTTGTCGGCCAGGCGCAGTGGCTCATGCCTGTAATCCCAGCACTTTGGAAGGCCAAGGTGGGCGGATCACCTGAGGTCAGGAGTTCAAGACCAGCCTGGCCAACATGGCGAAACCCCTTATCTACTAAAAATACAAAAAATTAGCCAGGCAAGGTGGTGGGTACCTGGAATCCCAGCTACTGGGGAGGCCGAGGCAGGAGACTCGCTTGAACCCGGGAGGCAGAGGTTGCAGTGAGCTGAGATCGCACCACTGCACTCCAGCCTTGAAGACGGAGTAAGATTCCCTCTCAAAAAAAAAAAAAAAAGAAAAGAAAAGAAAAGACCTGTCAGTGTCATCTGAGGAGATGGACAGGGGAGGTCATCCTAGGGGGGCAGGTGCCCAGCAGCAAGCAACCAGGCTGCAAGGTGCCCCTGAACTGAAAGGCTACCTTCTGACCTGTAAATGGTGCTTAAATAGGGAACTGTAAATGGTGCTTAAATAGGACTGCAGTTATTAGTTTTTAAATGTAAAAAGTATTATTTTATTATTGATGATTTCTGCATGTATTCTTCTATTTTTTGACAAATATTTATTGCATGCTCAATGCGTGTCAGGAACTATTCTAAGGGTTTTGTGCAGCTATGAGTATGGCAAAGTCCTTGCACCATGGGAGGTCATATCTTGCAGAGGAGATAACAGAAAACAAATAAACCGATGCATCTCTACTATTTCAGATAATGATATAATAATGAATTCTTTTGAGAAAAAAAGAAAGCAAGCTCTGTGGCTACAGACTAAGCAAGCTCTGTGGCTAGAGACTACACAGGGTTATTTAACTAGGGTTGTCCAGAGAGATCACTACGAAGAGGGAACTTAGATGAGGAAAGGGAGTGAGCCACAGGAACATCAAGGGATGATCTGTCCCAACCAACAGGGTAGACACAAAAGGAAAAATCCTTAGGGCCAGAGGAAGCCAGATAGTGTGTGTTGTTGTTTGTTTTTTTGTGTGTGTTGTTGTTTGATTTTGTTTGTTTGTTGTTTGTGAGACAGAGTCTCACTCTTTCGCCAGGCTGGAGTGCAGTGGCACAGTCTCAGCTCACTGCAACCTTCGCCTCCCAGATTCAAGCGATTCTCCTGCCTCAGCTTCCCAAGTAGCTGGAACTATAGGCACACACCACCACCCAGCTAATTTTTGTATTATTCGTAGAGATGGGGTTTCACCATGTTGGCCAGGACAGTCTCGAGCTCCTGCCTCGTGATCTGTCTGCCTCGGCCTCCCAAAGTGCTGGGATTACAGGCGTGAGCCATCGCACCCAGCGTTTGTTTGATTTTTTCAATGAGCAGTAGTGTAGACCTTGTGGGTCTAAAAGAACACCTTTGCTTCCTCTACCTCTATACTTCTCCTAGCGGATCACTGCTACTCCCAGGCTCTCAATTAGCATCTATGTGCTGAGGATTCCCTAAGTCTGTGTATTCAGCCAAACTCTTTTCTGAGTTTGATTGATACTGCCTAAAATGTATATGGATGTCATTGGAGACCTGAAACTCCACACATTCGAAACAGAACTCACCGTCTCCTCCTGAAAACCTGTTCTTTCCCCTGTGTCCCCAGGCCAGTGAACAGCAGCAAAGCCAATCCATCAGACTAGGTCAGAAAATGGAGCATCATCCTGGAGCAGAGGTATTCTTTACTCTTGGACCCTGTATGTCAAGATTCTACTGACTGAATAAATCTCAAGTTGGTCCTCCTGTCTCCGTCCCTACTACCTTAACCTAGGTTTAGGCCATCCTTACCTCTAGGTACCCTAAATTTCCTGCAATAGACTCCCACCTAGTTTCCATGCCTCCTAACTTACTTTTCTCCAATGCATTCTTTATGTTGCAGCCAGAATGGACCAGTCCAAAATGCATGCTCGTATCCCTCATCTCCCAGTTTAAGATCTTCCCACCCTTCCCATTAGCTTCCAGATAAAGAATAAATCCATTCACAAAGTGTCCAAGGGCCCGCACGCCCAGCTCTACTCACCTCTCCAGCCTTTCAGCTTCCCATCCCTGTCTTAAGTTCTTCACCCACACTCTCTCTGAGCCCACACATCCTACTGCCTGCAATACTCTCTCAACCCCTGCTCTCCACACTGGCTTTCTTCTATGTGAAACAGGTCCCCCGACTCCTTATCCCACATTTATCTATGTAACTCCTACTTTCCATTCATGTTTCATATTTGATACCTCTTCCTCCAGGAAGCCCCCCATGGCATTCCCAGGTGGGGTTAGGTGTCCTTCTCTGTTATCAGGTCTTATCTCTATCATAGAGATGTACATTATAACTGTACATCTGTCACTGTACATTATAACTGCTTCTCTACTTGTTTGTCTTCTTTAAAAGTTATAAACTTATTAAGGACATAAACATGATCTTCTTTATCTTGGCCCCCTTCAAGCTTCTATAAGAGAGTATGGGGCATAACAGGCACTTAGGAAATAAAATTTGTGTTGACTGCCTTCCCTTCACAATTGGGAAAAGAACTCCAGGGAGGTTAAGTTCCTGCTTAAAGAACACAGCTAATCCATATCAGAATTAACCCTAGAGTACCTGTATTCAATTTTTGATCCGATTTTCTTTCAGATACCAGACTCCTTATAAAAGATAAAACCTAGTTCTTAATCTCAAAAATACAGAGTCTAGGAGGGACTCGAGATCTAGACAAGAAAGCTACAGGCTGAGGTCAAGCCACAGGGTTGCACTGAGTGTTGGAGAGGAACACAGGGACCCGCAGGGCCCATCAGGTAAGAGAGCCCAGCCCTGGAGACATGGAAGAGGGTGTGCCTGGTTGGGGGAGCAGAGTGAGCCATGCTCAGACAGACAGATGGGTGGATAAGGGCCTTATCTGCCATCCCAGCAAGAGAACTTCCACCACGGGAACTTCCTACCAAAAGAGCTGCACCAGGAAGACACTCTCACAAAGGGAGCATACACCACTCTGCCTCTAGATTATCCATATGCAAAGAGTTCATCCCACCACTACCTCCCTCCAGCTACCTGGGATGACACTCACCTCTTCAATCTCCTTGCCCATCTTCCCTCCAATAACTGAAGACTAAAGACTGTAAGTTACAGTTATTCTAAGTAACTGAAGACTTAGAGAATATGACGTCACTTCAACGTCTGCCAAATATAATGAAATTAGAGACAAAACTCTAGAAGAGAAAGAAAAATAGGCCAGGCATGGTGGATCATGCCTGTAATCCCAGCAATTTGGGGGGCCGCAGCAGGTGGATCACTTGAGGTCAAGAGTTCAAGACCAGCCTGACCAATGTAGTGAAACTCTGTCGCTACTAAAAATACAAAATTAGCTGGGCATGGTGGCACATGCCTGTAATCCCAGCTACTTGGGAGGCTGAGGCAGGAGAATCACTTCAACCCGGGAGGTGGAGGTTGCAGTGAGCTGAGATTGTGCCACTGTACTCCCAGCCTGGGTAACAAGAGCAAAACTCTGTCAAAAAAAAAAAAAAAAAGAAAAAAAGAAAGGAAAGAAAAGAAAAATATTTCCTATATCGCAAAGCCCAACAACAAAAGCTATATCATCAATTAAATATAGGGCAAGACTTTAAAGAATGGGGTGGAAAGAATATGTCTAAAGTGACAGAGAAAGTGAACAACAGAACTCAACCAGGCCCACATCCTCCAGTGTCTAGCTGGAGACTCCTCTAACAATAAATCTATGGCTTTGCATGTCCCAAGAAATGTTTCAAAAGAAATTTGATCTTGGTACTCTTGCTATCCAACTGCCTAGTTATGCCTGGAATATTGGAGCTATGTAGGAAATGATCATTTAAGTCTAACTCATAATTTGGAACATGTCATTGTTTCTCCCTCAATCATTTCCTCATTTTCTAATTCCCAGTCAATGCTGGGACCAGCATCTACTCTGGCACCGAGGCAATCCTATGTTCATTCATTCATTCATTCAGCAAACATTTACTGAGTGCATATTATATGAGAGGATTTGTTCTACCAGTGGGAGTTCAATAGTGAACTATGTAATATATTGATGAGTACTATAAAGAAAGAAACATCAAAATAGGAGACTGTCATTGTAGAAGTAGGTGGTAAGGGTGAGTTAATGATATGCTAAGGTGACATTTGAGTTGCAGCCAGAATAAAGTAGGGACAGCCGGTGGTTACCAGGGAGAAGAATGTCCCAGGAGGAAGGAGTAGCATGTGCTGCTGAAGATCAGCCAGGAGGCCAGGGTGGGTAGAGGTGAGTGGCTATGGAGGAGACCAGGTCACAAGGTGGTGAGCAGGGTTGGAACAGGGGCTGAAAGTCCTGTAGGTTGCAGGTCATGGGAAATGCTTCAGATTTTACTCTGAGTTAGAAAACCACTAAAGGGCTTTGAGTAAAGAGTTTAATCTGATTTCAGTTTTATAAAGATCTCTCTGGCTGCCGTGCGCAGGGTAGACACTGGGAAGCAGAATAAAGGCAGGATGTCAATTCACAGCCTGGTTCATTAGTCCTTGCCTTCTTCTCTCATGGTGGGAGGATGGATAGAAAGCCTGAGTATCAACCATGGCCCCTCCTTCCTCTTGACCTATCAATGATCAAAGGTCCCTAGAATGTCTCACTGATATTTTTGTGAGATAGGATGCAATCTGTTCATTTCTCTGATACCCTCCTTCTGTTCCTCTCTACTCTTCCTTCTCACACTATTTCTTCTCTGTCCTTCTCTTTCTCCCACCTCTCATTACCTGAAGTCAAGCATCTCTGCAGAGCCTCCTAAGAGGCCATAAAATCTTTGTTGGATCTCGCTAACCTGGCCTCTATCACACCTGGGGAGAGCATCCTGCCCAGGTCTAGACTTTTCTGTGACTTCCTATGGCCTTCCATTAGAGGAAAAGACTGGCTTGCAAAACTCTCAAACGTGTAACCCTACTGTCTCTCAAGCCTCAATGGACACCACCTCACCCCTTGGCCTCTTGTTCCAGCCCTGCCGTTTCTTTCTCTTCCTTGCTACTTCTTGTCTCCAAGTCTCTGCATGTTGCTCTCCCTTTCTGATTGCCCTTCCCTCAGGTCTGCATGTGGAGATTCCTTCAGACTCAGCTTAGACTCTCTCTTCTCTGAGAAGGCATCCTTGACGGCCACCACCTAGGAAATATGCCGTATGCGCCTTCTCTTTGCTCCTGCAGACCCCCTGCATTGCCTGGTTTGTTCTTGCCCATTTCCATGCCTGATCCCCCAACTACATATTAAGCTCTTGAAAGGCAAGGACCTTGTGTTGTCCACAGTTGATTCTCAGTCTGGCATGATGAGTGACACAGGGCAGGCTACTTATGCAAATGTCCTATACCAGGCACATCACAGCACCACTCCATCCACACCAGAGGCGGAGGGAGGACCACAGATCCCAGGCTTACAGTGCCACTTTCCTTTGTGATGCTAAGATCTCCCTCACGAGTCACTCCTGAGATGGGTGTGCAGCCACCTAGAAATGATTCATGTTTGAGCAGAAACATTTGACATGTTTGGGCACCCATTGTCTGGGTAGCTCAGCAGATATTAGCGATGTCCGTGAACCTCTGCCAGATCTCTCAGGTAAGATCAGACTTTACACACACAATTTCTTGCATTTGAAATTAAGGAGATCTTCCAGACTGGACTGAGCAGCAGAACCTCCTGCCTAGAGTAGGATAAGAATTGGACTGGGACAAGGAGTATTGAACAACTCCCTAAGTCCCTGGGTCATCTTGGGCACTTTAACTTTCTTTCTTTTCCTTTTCTTTCTTTCTTTCTTTTTTTTTTTTTTTTTTTTTTTTTTTTTTTAGTTGGAGTCTCACTCTGTTGCCCAGGTTGTAGTGCAGTAGTGTGATCTTGGCTCACTGCAACCTCTGCCTCCTGGGTTCAAGCAATTCTCCTGCCTCAGCCTCCCAGGTAGCTGGGATTACAGACATGTGCCACCATGCTTGGCTAATTTTTGTATTTTTTAGTAGAGATGGGTTTCATCATATTGGACAGGCTGGTCTTGAACTCCTGACCTTGTGATCCATCTGCCTCAGCCTCCCA